>NW_028297116.1:10215341-10358559 GCF_055798465.1 Pogonomyrmex barbatus
AATTCGCTCTCACCCTCGTCGAGGGGGTTCGCCACCCGCCTCGTCCCCGCAGCGCTCCCTCTGGTAACTAAGCGTGCAGAGCAACCCTGGTGCCGACCCTAACTCCGGTCCAGTCTGGTCCTCCACCGATTCTTCCTCCCACCATCCCGTCTCTTCAACCCCCAGGCCGCCGCGTACCTGGAAGGCCGCATAACGTACAACAAATTCCCGTGTACGCGTGGCTTCAAACCGCATCATCAGCCGCCCCCGTGCAACCCCCGCGGCTTTGCATCTCATCCCGCTACATCTGGCGGATTCTATTTTATCCCTGTTTATCCCCGCATTTATCCCCGCTGCGCTGACCGACCTATGCCAATTGCAGTCAAACAGCGCGCTTTTAACGAGTTTTTTTCACAAGACCCGACCGCGATTGTGCTTTTGGCAGACAAATTGCAGCGGATCATTAGCGAGATGAAAGCCCGCGATGCATCCCCATTAATCGCGATTCGTTGATTTGTCGCGACACTAATTTTCCACTCACGAATATTACACGATCTGATTTAAAAAGCGAAAGAAAAAAAAATCCTTTAGAACACGTATAAGAAATATTAATTGAAATCTTTTTGAATAAAAAGAAAAAAGATTTTAGTATCATGTTGTCTATAAAACCAACTTTCTTGTCAAAAACACTATTTATAAATTATATATATTAATAAATATCTTCATTTTTATTGATTACAAAAAGGATGATAATATCCTAACAATCGTTAAACATTAATTTGTATTTTTCTAAAAAAATAAGTAAATTGATGTTAAACATATAAAAAAGAGTGTCCATAATTATGTTCATAATCTTATAATATAGAGATACATACTAAGACATATTATTTTTATATACTTTCTCATATCTATTTTTATATATATATATATATATATATATATATATATATATATATACAGAAAAGTAATCTAAAACTAACTGATTTAAATAATAACTAACTTTTCATCCTTTTTTTCACAAATTTTTCGCAATAATGTACATAATGCTTAATGCGATTGACTAGAATTGCCAATTTTGAGGACTGACGCGGTGGTCGAGTATGATACCCGGAGGTCATTAATGGTAGCGAATGCGAAACGGTCAGAAGCAAGAGGTTAACATGGACAGGAGCGGGACGAGGATATACCATGGAGGGCGCAAGCAGGGGGTCGGGCCTGTACGGAGAAGCACTGGTAACGTGTATTTGCAAGCTGGCTCGATGCATAGTTAATGATTTGTCAACCGAACCCCCTGCTGGACCACGCCGCGAACCTGACTAGGCCATACATTATAAGCGACCAGATACCGAGTGACCGGCCGACGCGGCACTCGTAACCACGTACATAGCGCACTAATCAACTATTCATTTCTGTCGTTGCCTCCTCGCGCAGTCGCTCGATTGCAATAACGGCTCGCCGCGGAAAAGAAAACAAACGCAAATAAAAAATCCATTTTAATCAACTTCTTCTTCAATTTCATCACATGTATGAGCTTTTAAAATTTTGCGTGTATTTGCGTATACTTGCGTATCTATGTCAGGACCAAAAATTTTTGTTTTTTTTTTTTCCTTTCCTTCTCTCAAGGGAGTTAAAAAAGAGTTACTTCTTTGCAAAATTTTCTTTTCTTCTATTCGGATTTCTTTCCCTGCATTGCTGTATTAATAATAGACTGTGAGGATTAATGTAACCGATTCTTTTGTTCTCCGTGCTTGCATATTCGTCTACCATCGGTTTATCCTCGTGCGATCGTCCATCTCCACCCAACGATTCCAACAAAAACCGTGAGTAGTCGCGCCGAAATGAAAAACCGTATATATCTACCAGTACGCCGCGCTTTTCGATTTGCGTTTCGCGACTTGCCGTGCGACCGCGCGTGAATTCGGATTAATCGCGATTTCGCGGACGCGTACCAATTCCATATATGTCTCAAAGAGCTATGACCGAAATCGGTCGACGCAATATCCTGCAATGGAAATCCGGAACATGTGCATGTGTACGTGGCCAAAAACCATTTTATAAATGAAAGAAATGGCCATAGTAGAATTGGCCACGAATATTGGAAGGATAAATCAAAACAACTCCGATGGATTGAAGAGTCGACATGTGCATTGGTTTTTTTCCTTCTCTTTTTTTCTCTTCTTTTTTTTTTAATTAAAAATTCCTTTCTATCTTGATTGATTTTATCATTGATAAGTTTTTATTAATTAACCATTAACAATTCTGCTTGTTAAATTAAAATTTATTAATATATCGGTGTGCTTACACGATTAGATTATTCACGGATAATCGGTGTTGAAATACATTATAATAGCCCTCGATAGCCCTAACAATCGGTTAATGGTTAACCACATAATTCAGAAGGACTTGCGGTTTTTTACGAAACCTCTATCTACCCCGAAGGATTGCGGTTTATGATCACGCATGATTAACCCAAATACTAAAATTGTCTTAATGTTTCCATATAAGTCTTATACATATTCTACATACATATTATGTTTTTATCAGAAAGTTTAAAAACATCCGCTATATTATTTTTTTAATCATAAAATTAAATAATTCAATTCTTTATTTAATATAAAATTTCATAACAAATTAATATATAATTCATATATCTCACTCTCTTACAAAAATTAATAAGAGATATTTAAATAATAGAAAAAATATTTATCAAACTGATGATTGTCTTAAAGAACATTCTAAGGCAATCTATATAAATGTCATACATAAATCGTATTTCTCTTTTTATTAGCATAACATGAACCAATTTCCAATTTAGATTTATAAAGATTTATATTCAATTTTTAATTATATACTATTTCCCAACAATTCTTATCTGTAAGGTTTATATTTTTAATAATAAATTTATTTTCCTATACATCTGCAGGTGACGGATCTATTATAACATACATCAGCATTTTAATCGGTGATTTTTCATCAATGATTTCTCATGATGCAAATTGCAGATCGTCACAATATTGGAACATGCGATTTACGTAAGGTAAATCGACATTTCGCTTCATATCATAGATTATCCGAATAATAATCGTAATAAAGTCAGCGATGCCCGTGGGGCGCAAACAGCGCGGATAAAGTGACATTTCCGTTAAAGCGCATTAACGCCCCGGACGTTAGTGCATGTCATTAATTAAATGTAAGAGCCGATGGAGTGGTGCGCGGTGGTTAGAGGCTGTAGACAATCTCCAAATATTTGCGAGGACGAATATCTTACCTAAACATCGGCACGACGACGAGCGGCGGTAGTTTGCGACCACCGCGCTTAACTACAGACCCCGAACGCAAACGAACTCGATTTCTGAATGCGCCGGCCGATGCGATCATACTGGAGAAATCGGTCCCCGATTTTTCCCGTATGCGATTTTGCAGTGCGCAAATATTTGTGCCAAACAAAAACAAGTTCGACGTATCAAATCGCATTAGCATGGTTCAAAAATTTCACTCAGGAATTTATTTAAAACATTACGCGAACTATATATATATGCATGCACGTCAGTCGGCCGAATAAAATAGAGATTTCAATTTTATTATTGTCATACGTAAATGTGTGCATTGTCATAGATAAGAAATAAAAATATCATTATACCTTAATAATTTCAATTGTATCACTATCATTTTAACTTTAACTTAAACTTCCTTAACCAAAAATATATTATTAAATTATATGTTATTAAATTATTACAAAAATATGTTATTAATAAATTATACATTATAGTACGGTTAGTACAAAAGTTATTAAGTTAAATATTGTATGTTCTTACGTTTTTAAATTGTCTTTATTCACGTTTTCATAATTTTGGACATACAATGGTATACCGTGTACAACGTGCAAAAGTGTTCACATGCCGATCGCACAAATATCTTTTGTATAAATCGTAGCTCTTTTAAAGGAATCCCTACTGTGTTCGTGGTGCGTTTTATAGTGTTACGTAATTGTTCGTCTCACAGCATGGGATTGGCACGCCCCACCTGGCACCAGATCGTCCATTTATCCTGGCGGATCCTGACATAGAACCATGCTGAGCCTATAATTTCGTCCGTAATTTATCATGACTACCCAGAGATTATCGGTCTCGTTGACAGCCTTTCGGCTACCGTTTACAAGCTCGACTGTTGCTTCTATCTTCTGAAAGAATTCGTGATCATGGGACAGATCGAAAGAATGTCATACCGATCATCTCTTATCGCGGAACGACAGAAAAGTGAAAATGTTGATTTCTTATGCTAATTGAATGTGTTTAATAAGTCAAGTTTTAATTATTAGATTTAACGAGCAGTGTATTTAACACTGTTAAAATTATCATACAAAAAAGAAATGGAAAAATATTTTAAATTAAATAATTGAATTGAAAAATTGAAAATAGAAGCTAAGTCAAATCTTAGTACTAAATATTGTATTATAATAATAAGAAGAAAATATCAAAAAATATACAAATATCGTATTGATCCTTAAGCTTAAGCTATCTTCAGTGTAATAATAAGTTAAAATAAAAATCATGATAAGAAATATATATTTTTGATCGGTAAAAATAACGTTAAAGTATAAAAAGAATAAAAATAAGGTAAATACAGGATTTCAGAAAAATGATGGAAAATTCATGTGTGAAATTTCTCTCCGTTTGTTTAATTGAACGCAATCGTTGAAGCCAATACAATGTCAGTTTGCGATAGTTAAAAAATTCCAAATTCGCTATACATGCAATCGTGATGCATCCCTCAGAGACCGATAGCTTTCATTATTAATTCAGATAAAGAAACAATAAGGTAAGGCTATATATTGACTATATAGTCAAACCTGTGAGGTGACAACACCATCGCATGTTTAACAAACAGTAAAATATGAACAATAATTTTAAACTATATTATTATATATTTAAATCTTATTATATTTATTATACTTGCATAGTAGTATACACACTAAATAATATATTAAGAATACATATTTAAACATTATAATTATTATTGTGTTTAAACATACTACACAAACATACTACAATTTATATTGTAGTATAATTAATTTAATTTTTTATTTTTTCATAAAGTTTCATTTCATATTTTAAAATCGGCAAAATTCTTTTAACAATGTATATTTTAACAATATTAAAACACTTGTGTCTAATGAATAAAATAATGTTGTATGTAGATCCGCGTTCGCGATGTGCTAGTCGGCGTGTTAGCGAGTCAGCGAGTTCGCAAGTAAGAAACTTTCGCGTTCATTCTTCGTTCGTGGAAGAAAATCGTCGCGACGCTGAGCGTCGTTTGCCGAGCACACAACGCGATTTGATTCACTTGCTCCCTCGACTTCTTCCCGTTTTTGCGCCCGAGTATATGTGTATGTCTTTAGGGTATACACATCTATGAGATATACGTTTTGGAGAGAAAGAGAGTAGTGCAGGTCATAATGTCACGAGCATAAGGAAGAGAGAGAGAGAGAGAGAAAGAGAGAGAGAGAGAAGAAGAGAGAAAGGGGGGGAGGGAGATAGAGAAAAGAAAAGACACAATATAGAAAGAGTAAAAAGAGGGAGAGAAAACGGCGCTCGCGCGCGAACAAGGGTGTACGCGTGCTCTCTTTGCTTGTGTGTACGATGTCAATATTATACGACAAACATACTTAAATAGGCTTAAAATACTAACATCCATCTCGTGTCCTCCGCCGCTGTGTGAATTATCCGCGCGCGATGTATGCGACTTTATAGAAGTGCGTTTAGCCATGTCATTATGTTGCCAACGCGGAAATACTCGCCCAAATTATATCACTATGACGCGACCACTTAGTTGATTATGCATTCGTCTGGTTGAAAGATAATAATATGATATTTAAAAAAACCAATACATACATAAATCTGTTTGTGACATGACTTCGTTTCACTCATCGGAAAAATAAAAACAAAAATGTAAACAATAGGTAACAATAAAAGTACTTGAAAGTATGAAGCTTGAAATTTTTATACGTAATCAAGTTAAACATTTAATTTTAAAGGTTACTTATCACCGCTGCTATTAATCTACCGTAATTATTATTTTTTGGAATTATAAAAATTAATTTTTTCCGCGTTTTTTAATTCGTAAACGTTGCTTCTCTTGGATATTTACAATTTATAAGTGTTCATAAATTTCGCTGGATTAGAAAACAGAAGCTTTGCTCAATTATTAATTTTTAATGCGTTTCAATTTTATAAAAATAACTTTGTATACAAAGGGTTAATAGTTTCAAACCCTGCAATTAAAATAAAAAAAAGTAACTGCCACGAGGTAACGGTAAAGGAAACTCTGAGAAGAAACCGGTGCGCGGTGTGCGAATTGAATGGCGATGTCTATCGCTGCGTGGAAACGCAACATTGAAGATGTAAGAGCTAACGAGATCAATGCTGAGATTCGGCACTGGTGACCGGTTGTTTGTTGATTGGCTTAAATCAACGTTAAGCTGATCCAATCCAATCCATGCTCCAAGGCAAGCGGCCCCTTTCCTGCCCTTTCTGCGGAGCCGAAAACTTTGGGGTGAAACGCTCGTACATCCCGATACACGTACGTACACGCGTAAACGAACCTAAGGCTACAGAATACGTTTAAAGATAGGATTAGAAATCGAGATTCTTATGCAACCACTAGGTCGATCGATTTATCAATCGAGCTTACATCCTGCAACTTTGATCTCGCGATTCGTCAGGGATGCTTCGAGAAACACATTTTTGGAGTAATATAATATGTTCTAACCATCGTATTTTAATAGTATATATTTTAGAAATTAATTAAAAGTTCTAGTATGAAAATTAAAATCACAATAGCCTGCAAATAATAAGCGATCAAAATTGAACTTTGAGCTAGCATCGCATAATAAAAAAGAAGATAATAATACTTCACTAGATTCAAGAATAACTTTTTCTTATAAAAATTAGTGTATTTGTTATCATTTTGTATTTGTTATCATTTCAAATTTATTCTATAAAATTCTTTTTATCTTTGTTTTATTTACATATTTATTTTCATTTGCAAGTTAATTTGTACTTATGTCACTTATTCGCTTTAAAGATCTATAACATTTATCTATTATAGTTTGAACCTTGAGTGAGTTTTATCAAATCATCATTGTAAACCAAAATTTATACTGTACGACTGATAAATATAAAAATGTCAAATTAATTAATGACTTACTAATTGAATATGTTGTTTAATATAAAATTGATCTTTATTCGTGATATTCTGTTAATGATTCAAAATTTCGAAAATAAAATTGCGCGGTAGTTTCAACCTAATTTAATATCGTACAACACAACGTGACTGATAAAATTGAATTGAATAATTAAAACGATGATTTGTCCAAAAATATATAACTGAAATTCAGTATTATATGCGAGATGTAATTCAAATGAGTAAATTCAATGAAATACACAAAAGTATTATTAATAAATAATAAATTGATATATTACAATTTACTATTACTTGCATTATCGATCCGGTGATTAATTTAATACTTTGCACTCTAAACGTACGCTAAATATAAGAAAATTTTATTTAATTATAGAAATTCAAAGTGCGATATGAAATATATTCAAATTTAAGTAATTAATTTATAATTAAAACAATCATACACGTATCGCCATAATAAAACTATAATTCCCAACTTCTATCATTTCAAATTGTATGTCAGATGAATAAGACACGCGAGACATATCTGCTAATATAAACACTTGTCTTAAAACTCTTACGTATTATTAATTGTGAGAATCAGTTAATTATCCATACTGATAATAGCTATTTGTAAAGAATAATTGGATATCTTCTAGTACTTCTCAAACGACACACTGAAGAATAATGCGACACTCCGCTTCATCACCTGTCTTGTTGAGTCTTGCCGCGCGAATAACAATAATGGCCTTAAGTGTCAAATGAGTACATTACAAAAACAAAAATGCACTGACTAATTTATTTTCTTTAAATACAATCCTGCGTCAAATTCAAAATTTAATCATTCATCAAAATCATTTCAAAATTTTAAATATAGACAAATTACATAAAACAATTTTAATATTAATCGATATCGCAATATGTTCATGAATTATTAATTGTATGAGTTAAGTAATCAGATTGATTGAAAGTTAATTGTTCGAAAATGTTCGTGTTTAGAAAATCACATTTTGAGGCGATACATGGAATAAATTCCAGCTGTACTTCCTTTTTCGAACATTACGATATGAATGATACAGCGTGATGATTTTGCGTTAAAGGATTATTTTATATACTGTAAGCATAAACGTCAAAGCTTTACGCCTATCAAATTAGCACCTTAAAATATTAAAATGTTAGAAAATACGTAGAAAATACACGTCAAATATTATGTTTCTTGAAATGTATTAAAATTAATTTTAATATAATCTTGCGCCAAATTAATTTCAATAAATAATTATAAGTTATTATAAGTTAAATCTAATACTCATAGAAAATATAATTTGATTGAATAAACCAAATCTTTTCTGGTGAAATATAAACGATTCAAAAATTGAAATTATTATTATAAATTCTTATATAAATTAATTAGAGATCTTGATAGTTTAGAATTTTTATAACTTAATTCAGTCTAATCAAATTATATTTTCCGTGTTTATTTAAAAAAAGAGATACATCTCCATTATTGAATAAAATATATATTTTAACAATTACAAATTTAAATATTAATTTATTATAATCATATTTTTTAAGTTTTTTTACATTTTTAAGAAAATTAAATTAAATTACCGCAAAAAACATTACACTGTATTTTAATTTATTAAAAAATAAATTATTATTTGCACAGTATAATAGAGATATGCTAAAAAGAAAAAATATAAATTGTTAAATTTAGTAAAGCAATTAAAATTAATTCTATAATTACTCTAATTGTAAAGTTACCATGAAATCCGGAAATATCATAAATCATTTTAAATAAGAATATTAATTGTTATAATATATATAATATAATAATTAAAACTGTTATAATTAAAAACCGTAAACTTTGTGTTTGAAATTATATCGGGAAGTGATGTAATTCATGAAAATTATTTTAAGGTTTGTTATGTGTAATCCATTCGATAAATTACAATACTATCTGTATAAAGTTTGAAACACATTAAATTTCACGGCTGACTTTGCGTCATGAATGACAAGAGGAAATGTCTTGACAAGAGATCAGGATCGTCGACGATGTGAACGTCCTGGACATCTATGCGAAGATCTATGCGAAAGGCGGTGGAAACTCTAATAGTCGAAACCCGGACAAAAGTCAAATGTCCGGATGTAGGACCATATTGTCCATGGCTGAAAACGTCGTGAAATTCGGTTGTACCTTTTTTTTGTAAATTTCTTTGACAGACTTTCTTTCAATAAATGTGACCAGACGCATCTCCTCGGACTTCTTCGCGAGATAAACGAGGAGAAGCAGGAAGGCATCTTTTGATGAGGAGGGGATGAGTCTTGTACACGAGATTTGTAATGGATCGGTGATCGATTGTGAGAAACCACGTGTTCGTACCTGCGTTGAAAATATTTATTTCCAGTAAAGAATGCCGCGGCCTGTTTAAAGAACTCGAGACTTCGAAAATATATAAATTTGATAGACAATTAGAATTCTCATGATGAAAGAAGGCGTTGAAAATAAAGAATGCCTAATATAATTTCTTTTTTGCGGAAGATTAAATATTATTTCGGACGATCCTATCGGATACATTAATAATAATTGTTAAAAATTGAAAATAAATTTTTACAAAAAGTAATATACTTATTTTAATAAAAAACATGTGTGTTTTTATACGAGGAAAACATATTAAATTATATAATTATAATAAATGTCAATAATAAAAGAACTATTCACATTTTGTTAACATCTATTAAGTAATTGCTGGCATTATATCAGCAGATCAGATAAAAATAATTAACAGATGATCGAAAAATCACTAAAATATTTAAAAACAATTTGTAAAAATTCTCAGTATAACTCAAGCAAAAGTTTGATAGTCCAATAAAAAATTGCGTAACCGAAAATCGACCTATAGAGTCTTTCCCAGCCAATCTGTCACGGCTGTTTGTTACTCAATAAATACCCCTACGCCGCCCAAACCGCCCCTAGGAAATGTCAGTATTCAAAGCATAACGCCTCTACCCCTGAGCGTGCAATTTTGTCGCTAACGCTCTTACGAGACTAATGTCAATCGTATATCGTTGGGGCGTGGTGTCTGAAAGGATGTATACGGGATGATATATCGACGCTAGACGGCAATAGCACGCAGAAAATGAGCAAACCTGTGAGAATTTTGTCCGGCACTTCCGATCATCGAGAAAGGTTTAATACTTCTAAAAGCTATGTGTCACGTACAGAAAGTAGAACTTTAACTTAGCTTTATAGATTTCCTTTATAATTAGACTTGCAAAAACAATTTGGATAAATTGATATTAGTTAACTCAGAGCCATATATACCAAATATTTATTTTATATATACCAAATATATACCAAATATAAGCAATAATATAAATATTATATAACCACGTATATAATTTGTAACATATTTAACTAATTGCAAAATAAATGATAAAATAAGGCTCGAAAGAATAAATCAAAGGGACAAGGTAAATGCCAATTTAGAGCCGACACTGGTTGTTAGTGTGTAATTACAAATTGTGTATTAAATGAAATATATGTAGACGTTTTGGTCCCGGATTTGGACCATCTTTTTTGGACTATTCATCTATTGTCATTTTTTGTATTGAATTTATCTTGTCCTCTTATATTTAACTAAATCTCGAAATAATCTCTAAAATTTTAAAATAAATTTTGTAAAAAGAATTACATTGTCATCGAAATATTGCATCGGCCAAAAGAAATTTTTTTAAATAAAATCAAAGTTAGATAAGACATTCTTATGCATAAGAAGCAGTGAATCCCATTGATGATGTCGACTCGTGTCAAGCCGTTTGCGAGCAACCTCGATGACTACGTCGTAGTGGCGCGAGCGCTAAAACAACATTTTAAGCGGACAAACGTGCATGGAAAATGATAACAAAAGGCGTGACCGAGGCGGAACACATGTCCAAACATTAGGCACAATGTCCTCCACGGGTTTAGAATTGCATCGAAAGCCTGCCACCCTTGGTACCCGGTTCTACCTCTGCCCCTTCTCTCTTCGTTGTATTCGGCTGTGTGCCGCCAACGGCAAAATGTTTGCAGTGCGTTACACGGGCATTCAAACCCCGGGAAACGTTCGAGTAAACGGTGCCTAAATGCCGTGCAATAGTCAAGAAATAGTCGAGGAGAATGACCGCCCGATAACTAGTGTCACACTCGTTGCCCAATGAATTTCGTTGGCGCCCGGATTCTTTACAAACAGAGTCATTCACAAAAATCTTCCGTCTTGTCACTCATGTCACAGACATCATAAAACTGTCGGTCAGTTTTGATAAAAGTAGAAGATACAGCGTTAGCCTATCTGTGATGTGTGTGTGTGTGTGTGTGTGTGTGTGTGTGTGTGTGTGTGTGTGTGTGTGTTGCATTGTTATTGATTGATAAATAAAAAAATAAATCGCGTTATAATAAAATTGTGAATAATATTTAAATAAACTTTTAAATATAAAATTATACAATAATATTTTACTCCTCTATGATTAAACATTGATTCAATTTCTTTCGAACATATATATAAATATTTCAACAACTGAATAACACAAATTAAATATTAAATTTTTTTATCTATTTTTTATCTTTATCTTTATTCACATTATCTTTTTCTGTTAAGCACTAACGTGGACGACATGTTACAGAAGAACATCCCTGTCGATATGCATTTTCATGCGGGCGTACACGCGACGGAATCCCGGGGTTCCGGTAAAAAGACGCGATCCGAAGTCCAAACAAACGTCCCCCCACGAGGATCCTATGGTGCCCCATTGAAGATTCACCGCAGACTACAACAACGCCGGCGCTGCTGTCCTTTCGTCACCATAAAACGAGTCCTCCTCGCTGTCTCTCGCTTTCTTCCCAAAGATACCCCATCGTATCTATCGACCCCTCTTCTATTTCGAATCCGAGGCTACATGCCGCCATTCGCCCCGGGGTTATGAGATTTTATGAGAGCCAAAGCGGTTTACGCGCTCTGGATCTCTTTCGATCTGCTTTCCTCTTCGTGTCCCGGCGGCGATGGCTGTTGCGCGAGTACTCGCGAGGCCCCAAGAAGTAATAACGTCGCCACAACGATTGAAAAGCTTGCTTTGAGAGAGGGTACGAAGAATGTAATAATAACGATGTACTTTGTAAAATGATTCTGAAAATTCGAAGCTGTGAATATTTTAATGATAAAAAAAACGTACAGAAATATAATATGGAAAAATAATTTTTTAAGTGCGAAATAAAAAAATAGGAAAATATACAATACATATAAGTAAGAAAATAAATATATATATATGTATAGAAATAAAATTCTATAACTATTATATTCTATAACTATTAATTTTTCAGTTTTATAGAATAATTTGTTAATATTTGTTTAATTTTAAAATTCGATAGCGTAAATACTTTTAGAATGAAAACTTGAAAACTTGAAAATTTCATTACGTAACGCACGCAATTCACATTGAGGACATACTTTGTGCAATGCATCTCGCTCACAAGATTTGATGATCTAGGCGTGGTAATTTCCTGTCCGAAGCGCGCTCTCGGTCGCAAATGTTTGACAGGATATGAACGAGGAAGGATGTGAAATAATTGAGTGATTCAAAGAGCCTTCACGGAACCGATAATCGAATGTGGTCGACGGTATCGTCAATGCAACAAGATGTAGTCAGCGATGTCATTAACAGGTAAAAAAAAAAATCATTCCTTTCACAAGACACCTTTAACCCTATTTCCTTCTAGAAAGTCAAACACGATTGTAAGCGATATCGAGAAAACCTGTGCATTACGACATTCTAACGGCGAGTAACCTCGTACGAGCGATGGAGTAGAAAATGCCGGAATAAAGCAAAAGAGAGTGAAAGAAGGAAAGAGAGGGCAAGAGGGAGAAAGATAAAGGAGACTATTTTTCTCTCCCTTGTTACGTCTCTACCTCTTCTTCGTTACCGCGAAGAAGGCGGCACGGCACTGCACGGCGTCCTCCGTCGTTCTCGCTTCTCCGAGACGTGGACGCTATGTGGGTCGTTCTATCTCATCTTGTTCCGCGAGCGTTTCGTTCCGAGCCGCCTCGCGAGCCCAACTTGCGTCAATATTTGACTCAAACACGTTAAAACAATACCCGTAGCCCCGTAGAGCGCGCGGAGAGTTGTTCCGACGTGCTTCCCGGAATTTTATCTCGCGTCGGAAAACGCCTAACGACTTCCCGCCGCACCAGAGGATTTCGGTGTCGCCGGCGGATAGACGGAGGACAGGAGGGGAATTCCCGGCGAATACGAAGAGAGGTCACGTTAACTCACCGTCGGTGCGCAACGTGCCCCCGCCTTCCAGCGGTTCTTTAATTTTGCATATGCTTCTTCTTCCTTTTCTTCGCCTCGCGTTTATCGGCTAAGTGATACGCGCGCGCACGTAATCACACGTGCGAGGCTAAATCACTTTATAACAGAAACACATGGTTCTCCATGAAATTAAGGTACCGTTAATCACGCGATTACAAAGTTCTAAGCTTTAAATGTGAAAAATTCTATCTGTGTATACTGTGTATAGCACAATATAAGATAGGAACAATTCTTCTTTTTAATATCTTCACAAAAAAAAAATCAATGTTACTTTGTGAAAGAAAAAGAAATATTCATGCATTATGCACAGAATTATACAGAAATATTCATCTTTCAAGTTACAAAAGATAGGATTATTTCTAAATTATAGAAGAAAATGACAACATTTAATTTGACGCATTTTTGCTTGCACATTAAGAGAAGAATCATTAGCGCGTTTAGATTCGCAAAGCGGAAGTAAGGGTGGTGATAACGTGATCGCGAAAGGAAGAAAGGGGGTCGCGTAGAGAAACGCAATAACACCGCGCTCTCTCCTCGTCCTTTAAAAGACTCGGAATATTGTCCTGCAGTGCAAACAGTCCCAGACACATTCTGCGTTCCACTTTGGAGCCGGAGGCTGTGCGACAAGACGCAACTCGCCGCGGCATGTTTGCCCGCAGGCAAATGTGTTTCCTTAGGCTGTCCGAAATGTTTGGACGGGCCCGTGCGCGCCCGCATAAGTGTTCAATGATTCAATGGTAGGCACCAAAGCCGGCGGCAGATAAAGGGTCGCGGAGAGAACGACGTCCATCTTTTCGAGCACCTGCGAAAATCTGTCGTGATTCGTTGCCTCCAGCGCGAGAGGCGAACTATCTTGATGTGTCCTACGACTAGTAACCAGGTTTCCTAAAGCGATCGTTTTAAAAAAGATGTGAATCGATATCGCGGAGATTGAGAAAGAGAAAAGACAGATCTCTTTCTAACGATATTAAAATATTAATAAAAAATCGTCATTCTCGCGATGATATTAGTTTCGAGCGATTAACGTTGATATCTTTATTTGCATATAGATACAGATATTTACGAATATAATATAATTTGTACGGGTTAAATAAGATAAAGATAATAGACTCAATTTTAAATTGAAAAAAATGAAGAGACCGCTATTCTTTGTGATGTCTTATCCCATATTAAACATGTTCCTCATAATACTGTGTTCTGCACTTGCAGTCTGTCTGATGACACATACCTCTAATCGTCGTAATGCGATACCGTTAAATTTCACTATCGGCATCGCTCTGTTCGCCTTCCATACGATTACACGTCACGTCGACGATTCACCGTCCAATGTCATGACAGCGAGTCGTATCGCGGCATGATATCTGAACGCTAATGGCGCTCCGTGTCCACGCGCCACGTGATCTCGCGGGATATCTCGAGGTGGCGTCATACGCCGCTGCCATCTTACACATCGTCACGTCGGCAGGTATACAGGTATCCGTCCCATTTGCAACTAGTCGCATTATTGTTAGTCCGAGGTATCTCTACCATACCGCGCGGTACACACGCCGCTTGTGTACACACGTATCTCCGGTTCAGGCAGATAGGTAGATAGGTAGGTAGGTACCTACGTACGAGGCCGCCTCGTCCTGAGACCGGGTGGATTGTGCACCCACACACATGCACACACATACGCATACCTCGACAGAGCATGGAGGAGACACGGAGAGTTAGGCGCGTATGTGTGTGTACGTGTACATGTACATGTATATGCGTGGGAGAGCGGGTGTACCCAGGGGGTGGCGTAATATAGAGAGCGGCTAAAGGCGGACGTAATTTCCTGCCCGCCTGACAACGCTGCAGACATGTTTGCGCAACTAACACACGCAACCTACTTAGAGCCTACATGTGTCCCTACGACAATGCACCAACACACGCCTAATCTATTCCCAGCAGGTACGCGAGATAGTAGATGTGCTGCATCTCTGATATGTGTATATGTGTGTGTGTGTGTGTGTGTGTGTGTGTGTGTGTGTGTGTGTGTGCGTGCGTGTGTGTGTGTGTGTGTGTGTGTGTGTGTGTGTGTGTGTGTGTGAATGTGTCTATGTGTGTGAATACCATTGGGCGCGCGTGAGCTCGCTTACGGCCTGTAACGTCTACACCCGTGGCCCTTGGGGCTTTGATCGGAGTGCTGAGGAGGGATATCCAACGACGGGGGTGACAGGAGGAGAGTGCTAGTGCGATGGATGTAAGTTTGCGACGAAGTAGTTGCACAGTATTAACTCGGTCGACGCTTCTCGATCGACTGTAACATAATAAGTGGATGGTGCATTAACTCGGGATTAGATCCCTTCACTTCGTATTTCTATAGTCTTCCTCAGATGTAGAAAGATTTTGTTATGTGCATACTTCGTTTTGTACATACTTCATCAAATTTGATTTAAATAAATAAACTGCAAATAGCAAACGATCCCTTTCTATTGATCTTTTAACGTACCTAAAGAGAATTTTAATTGCGATCGTAAAATCATGCATATGTAAATAAGTATATATCAAGAGGTTTAAGGGTAACTCCCGTCATGTGAGTTCAGCCAGTTTCATCGTTTTTAATCTTCATCACGTATTTGTGTCAAATGCTCTTCGGATTACTGCAGAAATCGCTCTTCGAGCATTTCTGCAGTATTACCAGCATCTTCAGTTGAGCATAACTGATATATGCAGCATGCCTTCTCTGGCGATGGTTGCAAAGACGACGTCCTGGGGTATAAGCTGGTGAAAGTTGAATCGCACGCTGACAAGGAGCACGGGGCTCTTGTCCAAATACTGACTCACTGCGACAACAGTGGATCACCACTACCATCTTCATCTACGTCATAGCGGCGAGCAGGGGGTCGAAAGCTCAGCTGATTGCCTGGTATCACCCGTGGGGAAGAAACAGTCAGTTGTTTAGTGTCACGTGCGAGGCGAAGCAATGCGTCGATTGAACACACGTGTAGACGAAATAATCTATACGCGTTTTCACTTTCGACAATTATTCTTAAAGTAATCTAAGGATATTATTGTAAATTTTAAACATCATGATAACATATGACAACGTAACTAAAATATTTTTTATTATCAAAAATTATCATTCTTAAAAAAAATTGGCAGTAAAGCATTCGCGTGGTTTACAATGCTTTGAAAATTCCTTGAAGATCCTAGAATATGTCATATCGAGTGACGTATCAGTTGAAGCGAAGGGGCGTGCAAGAGCTTAAATCGTTAGGGCGCGTGTTAGGGTGAGAATTAAGTGTGTCGGCTTACAATAATATAGGCTAATGCTATGTAAAACAGAGCCGGTTATTTCTCATCCGATACGAACTATTGACGGATCGTTCAATTAAAGGAATGTCGACAAATAATTCAAGCACAAAATTTAAATTTATAATTTAAAAAATAGTAAATCTATAGAAGTATTTATAACAATTTTTCATACATATCCTTTTTAATATTTTCCCTTGTAAAGTTTCGCAATATTAAGAGCAATTTTAGGATATCTCATTTAGTTTACTCAAGCGCACAGAGGACACGCGCTATTGTTCGCTCTTTTAATGTTCCGGGGATATTCCTCAGAGGATATCTGTACGGCACCCAGAGGATGTCCTTAGGCTATTTGAAATGCCAGTGGCGTAACTGGGGCGCGGTTAGTACGTCTCCACTCGTAAATGTCAATTCAACACAGACGTGTCGCGTAATATCAATTTGTTGCCGTTATACGCAACGCCCTTTACGTCAGGCGATTCGTAATTAGTTGTTATATGATTTTCGCCACGTTTGATAAATATACATTATTTACATTTCTCATCGTACTTCAATTTATTCTTCCGTAGCGATTAAGCGAACGGAAAATTGCACAATTACATTCCCACACGTAAATTTATCGCGTTTCACGATTTTGTAAAATCAATTATAAAATTCATAATTGTGTGAATTTTTTTTTTAATAAACTTCTCCTTTGTAATTTCCGTCATAGTATGCAATCAGATAGACCGTAACGTCACAATTAGCTTACGCGTTGAACCCGATAGCTTCTAGCTTCCAGCACAACTTTAAACCTAATCTGGCCATTCGTCGATCAATCGTTACGCGCAATACCACCGCGTCCGCCATTATCTTTTTCCTCGTCGAATGTAAATGCAGGCAATATCGCAATGTTGGCGCCAATGGTCCGCGCTCGAGTGACTGGTGCTGATTGATGTTGCGATGTTTGGCCAGAGGGTTGTTTCTGCGCACCCCACCCCCGACGGGCCCAATAAGCACTTCACGCACACGCGTGTGCCCGTCCACCTACGCCTAGCCTCCCCGAAGGAGGTGGCCATTGTTTACACGAGCTGCAGCCCGTCTGTCGCGAAACCTCTTCCGCCATATCCCTTAGGAAAAGAGAAGGGATGCTGGCTTTAAACCATTTCCCTTCAACGGCCGCCGCATAACTGACGACATCAATTTGTTGGATTTGAATGATAGCTGAGAATTGAGTGTCGACAATACTGTTAAGGTTGTACGTGAATATTTTTTACAAAGCTTAGATCATTTTGTACTAATTATTTGCATCGTTACGATGTCTTAAATAACTGTAGATTTTATCCATATATTTTTGGATCTTCCCGTTCCTGAATAATCGAATTGTTGATATGATATAAGTCTCGAATTAATTATGGTTGATACTTCATGTTAAGAAAGGAGATATTTATTTTTTTTCATCCTTCAGTATAAACTAAATCTGTTGCTGACTGAATGATCTTCTTTAACAGGATCGTACAAAAAACGAACATTTATCAGACAGTCTCTCTTTCCCTCCTTCCTCCCTTTCCTACTCTCTTCCAATAGTCCGTTTCATTGCATGGTTATCGAAGCAAAAAAAGCAGCAATGAAAAAAGCGGAGATACAAATCCTGGTGGATGAGCGTGGAGATCGTTGAAGTGCGGAAACAGCACCGATTGGATAAACAAAACTGTTTATTGATAAACGCAATAATTGTTTCATATTTTCTACCGGTTGTTTCACGCATGATTCAGTGTCTAATATTCGCTCTGCAAGTATTACTTTACAAATGCTCCACGTTAAAATAAAATGTCTCCTAAGGTTAATAAAATTTTAAAAGAACTCTGCGATAATTTCGTTTAAAAGGAATAAAATATATTATTTTAAAAGAATTTTTGTTTTTACTCATACTTTATTAAGAAATGTTATGTTTCAATAGTACATTTCAATAGTAATTTTACAATAATTAGGTTCAGTTAATTAATTATTATATCAACAAAATTATTTTAGTAGATACCATTAAAATATGTAATCATAATTAATGACCTAATAAAAATAATGGACCGGATGATTTCAATGACCTAATAAAATTTTAAATAAATCTATCTACGCAATCCTCTATAAATAATCACGTATTCTATATTTCCTAATCTCCACGGCAATCCGCGAACGAGATCGGTAACTAAACATAATAAAACGGCAGAGGTGTCATTGTTTCATTGGTGTGACCCGACGACTTTATCTCGCGACTGCAACGATAATGAAATTCGCGCAACTAGCTGTATGACGCCAATTTAAAATCGAGTTAAAATCACTCGCGCGTATAAACGCGGCGCCCGTTAAAACTCGTCCAACAAATGGCGATATATATCGCCAGACGAATGTATCGCTCGGTTCTGATTTGACCTCGAACCCCTGTTTAATACGGACCCTCCCCCCCCCCTCTTCCTGGACCTCTGTCACCCGGTCCACACCCCGTCGCCGCTCTCGCGACCCGAAAGTGCATTAATTATACGAATGTGGACGTGCGCGCGGTACGGGAATATTTTAATCTACTTAAAAAGCCATCCGTTTGAAAGTAATTATCGCGATGAAATTAAAATGTCAACGGGGACGGCAAGCGCGCTCGTGTTTGTGCTCCGCGATCGCCGCGCGCGTCCTGTTTACCTGCAAATCTAACTAATCTAAATGGTAATGTGCGACGGAATTACGATACGCGACCGTAGCCACTCCCCGGGCCCCTTTCAGTCCACCGATTCACTCACTACCTCCCCCCCCCTCCCTCTTCCCCCCCCCTCCCTCATCGTCGACGCGTTAACAAACGTTTTCCGCTCGTAAAAATGTACACTCGTTGACTTTTGGCGCGTGTGATGAGTTTTAAATTCATGATGAGCTCGGTTGTTTAAAGTTAGATTTATAGCGAGTGTGAAATGCGATGAGAAGTGAAAGATGTATCTCTCTATATGATCATGTTTTCAGGGATGTTGCGAGAATCCTTCAACATTTAAATTGACCGATCGTGTTATACGCTATACAATAATATTTCAGTGTTACACTAATTTTTTACCAATGATCTGAATATGTAAGGCATCTATCAAATCCGATTATGGTTTCATAGTTTTCTATCTAATTCTGCATGTTGCCGATGACAATGTAAATGCAAGGAAACGGATTCGCACAAATGGCGTTGTAAGACCTCGAATCTTTCCTCCAAGGAGAATGCAGCATGCATCGGGCGCTGCGGCCAATTTCCAATATTTGCAGAAACTCTGGCGACGAAAGTTTCACATGATTCTGGTAAAAGCAGGAACGTTGGTTTAACAATTCTTTCAACGTTATGGGAGGATAGGCCCCACGCGTAGCAAGTGACAAACGAAACGTTCGATCATTATGTTGGCGTAATACTGTATTTGCAGAAATGATATACGGATACAATAGAACTGAAGACTCAGATTTCTAATTGTGTAGATATATAAAATAATATAAAATAATATAATACAAAATATTTTTTTACAAGAAAGTGGTATTCTTTAAAATTATATATATTTTTGCATAAAAAAAAATAGAAAAGACATTTCTTTATCTTTACTCTTTTGCATTTTTCATTTTTTTGCAAATTTTGTGTCAGTATTTATGTTCTTGCTAAAGCTCCAGATTTATTTATATTCTAATCTATGTTCTATATCACATTCGATCATATATATGTATAATCTAATGTGATACAAAGATTAGAATATAAATAAATAAATATATATATATATATATATTTATACTTATATATATTTATACTTATTAAGTTTTACAGATTGCTTGATTTTTAAAAAATTAACTCTTAGGAATTGTAATTTCTTCTATCCTTATAACTGGAAAGATTCAATGCTTAATGGGCTAGTTATTAGATGTAGACATATATTTATCTTATTATCATCGCGCGCGCGCATAGGGTCGGACAATCTTTGCGAGGCGGCAAGACGCTGGAAGCCGTATGCCAGCGAATGGCCAAAAGCAGCCTCCACGGGGGTGGAGCTGCAGGTCCAGCAATCGACCGCGTGAAATCGACCACCTCGCGCTACTCCTCCATCCGTTCACCCCCGCCGTTCTCTCTTCCTGCGCGATTCCCTCCTTCTCTCTCTCTCTCTCTCTCTCTCTCTCTCTCTCTCTCTCTCTCTCTCTCTCTCTCTCTCTCTCTCTCTCTCTCTCTCTCTCTCTCTCTCTCTCTCTCTCTCTCTCTCTCTCTCTCTCTCTCTCTCTCTCTCTCTCTCTCTCTCTCTCTCTCTCTCTCTCTCTCTCTCTCTCTCTCTCTCTCTCTCTCTCTCTCTCTCTCTCTCTCTCTCTCTCTCTCTCTCTCTCTCTCTCCTCCCCCCTCTCTCCTCCTCTCTCTCTCTCTCTCTCTTTCTGCCGCTACCCCCAATTCCACTATCCGTCCTCGTGCTCGTTGTATTATCGTACGGCCGCACAGGCTAGCCCCTACATCGTCAACATGTCCGGAACAAGCAAGCGCGCTCGCGCACACTTCCACAAGTACACATCCCCACGATGCACGAATACAAGCGCGCATGGATGTCAGCGTATGCTTCGGAATACGCGAGAGCACTATCGCCCCGGCAATGTACCGCGTCGGTGTGTGACGTGATTAAACCACCCATTTCAACCCCCTTTCCGCCCTTCCCCCGTTTCCCCTTTCCTCCACTCGCAGGGAGCAACCACCCTCGCCCACTCTCGCCGCATCAGCCGCCCCCTTCCCTCTCTGCCTCCTCTCGTCCTCCCCAACCTCCTCCTATCCTCCCCAGCGGCGCTCGCTTGCCGCGGCTCGCCGACAACTGCCGGCGGCCAACATGGCCGCCGCTAATTAGCGCCTAATTATTATTTATTGCATCGGACGCGACCCACGCTCGATGCCCGCACCGTCGACCGTCGCGACACACCACGTAATATGACCGGCACTACTCTCCGCCTGGTTGCCCGCGGGCGAAAAGCCAATCGAGGCCAGGATACGATTCGGCACACGCCCGAAATCAATCTGTCGACGTTGAACGAGCAGACAATTTCGCAGTTCATAGTCCCTATATAATGTTTAGATGAAGAACCAGATAGGCTAAATCTCTGCGGTATCATATAGCGATTTATTTAGACTTCTGTCCGATCCTTCAGGCAATTTCTTCTTTTGATTTCTTCTAAAAGTTGAAAAATGCCAATCTTGTACAGCAAGTATCAATAATATCTTTTTGGATGAAGATAGTTACTTCCGAGTTAGTTGCATTGCATTTAGCTATTCGTACATCATGATTGTCAAAGACGATGTTACAGTTTGTAATAAAATAATAAAAAAGTTTTTTAATGATTAAACATTATTTTTATGTGAGAAGTTTTTTTACTTTTATTATGAGTTTTCAGACACATTGTAATAATCACATTATAAAAGTAGTCGGTTGCCATTTCTACGGTACTGGTATCAGGAAGATTCATATATTCAGCAAGTTTTAAATTTTAACTTTTATCATGTCATTTTCTGTTAAAAAAAAAAAGTTATAACCTGGAAGAAATTCATCCAAGAAATTGGAGTCTTCGGAAACCGAACAAGTGCCAACTGTGGTATAATATACACAATATAATACTTAAATACAATGTATCTGATTCTGAAATAACTAGGAAGAATTCAAGGAAGAAAGCATTATTAATATCTTCTGCATAATCAAAACAGCGTTTTTTTCAGTATATTAATTAATTATAACACTTTAGATTGACTGAAATACTTTTAAATTTTAGATTCCTATATCTTATCTTTGCCCAATGTTATAGTATTAAGCCTGTAGAAAAAAATGATTTAAAGGTTTAAAGAAAGGAATGAAAAATGAATGACTGAAGTTTAAAGAAGCAAACATCATGTTACAACATCATACACGTTGATTGTACTCTTCTTTAATCATCCTTCTCGAGATCGATGCAACAATAACTACGGCTGAGTAATTTTTGAAGGTCGCGGCGCGTCAGACTGTTTCCAAATCCACAGGCAGCTTGTGAGCAGGCGATGAGGAGGTGGTGGAGGAGGGAAGAAGAGGGGGTGGTAGAAGGGGGTAAACGGGAGGTGAGTTGCGGTCGGATCGGTTGAGTTAAGTCGGGTTAGGTCGAGTCGAGCAGGGGTACCAACAGGGCGGTCGCAAATATTGGTATTTGGCAAAGACTATCCTTGATCCGTGTCGCTCTTTCTCTTTCTCTACACCTCCTTGTCATCTTGCTCTTCTGGGCGCGCGTATATTCTCTTTCTCTCGCACTCCAACATTGGATACTTCACAAATCTTCCAATGTGCACATCGCGTATCATTCTCACCAATATAACTAGGAATGAGACTTCGACCAAATACCATCATCTTCCGTGACCTTGCTCATATGTTCCATAGAATTACAATTATGAAAACATCCTCTTCGTTAATGTTTACACGGATGATTAGTAAAATTGTATATTTAACATAATGAGATAAAATTTTTACATGATGTTTTCATTTTCGCTTATCAGAATCATATATGTGTTTTCTTGTATAAATATATTAAATAATCTGATAAAAAATATAATTGGAGAAAAACACACTTTTGATTTAAGAGCGTTTGACTTTAGGTATGGGCTCCTCGATAAGAAATCGCCTTTTCGGCGTGCTACTTCTTAATGTTCTTCAAAGTTTCTAAAATAAAACTCATTTACTTATTTTTGATTTAACATTATTTAAAAATTGTTCAATAATTGTTTGATAATATAATTATACATAACACGTGTAGTAATTACATACTTATTGTGTGATGCCACATTATATAATGTTCACGCCACCGTTTATAACAGACTGGATACATGATTTATTGAAGCGGTTAATATTGCTAACACATGGCTAATATCCCAGAGATATATGTTCCACTAGCCACCAATTGGTGTTATCCTACAACCTAAGGTAAGTAAAGGCGTTACTGTTTATTCAGGCCCGCGTTATCGCCTTCTCAGCACTGAGAAATCTTCGAGATAGTCTTCTTCAGCCTTGGTTTCAGTATGAGAATGCACATTCCGATGTATTTTTTCCGTTAAGCTTACTTCAGATTTTAATTTTAGCGAATATTTTCAACAATAATATAAGAATTGAAATCCCAAATAAAATAATATCAAGTCTATTTAATGTTTATCGATAAGAGAAAATGTAATTTAAATATTTAAATATTATTATTAAATCATATTTGTTATTTGAATAACAAAAGTACAAACGTAAATAACATTTTAATATAAGTAATATATCTATATTTTTTACACACTTCTTATAAGTAGTAAAATCAAAAATATTGTCCTTCTAAATAAAAACTTTCAATTTTAGTGAACAATTAGAAAGAACATTTACAAAAGAACCTAGACAGATACAAGATTAGAAAAAAAAATTAAAAATTTGACTTATAGGTAAAAATTTTTTCGTTTTGATTTTGAAAATCGAAGTCATTTAAGAAAAAGTAAAAGAAAAAAGGAGTTAGATAAGAGAAATTATATAAAAAAAAAAGGTATATATAAGAAAAGTATATAGTACACGGTACAAAATAAACATGGAACAGCAAGACTAATCTCGGATATGACAGCTCAGAGATAACGTTAAGCCGGATGTAAAAAAACACCTTATAAAAAACACTTTGTTGCCGAATTTACGTTGACCAGCGAATAAACATGAAAAGATATTTCAATCGTTGCAACTCAAGTATGATCGTTCCAAAACTATCGTTAGATAATTTATATAGCTCATCTTTTTAATATTCAATTATACCATATCTTTTCTATATAAAATGAGCTTTAAGATAAATCTTAATGGTATAACAATTGAAATAAATTTCTAGTTTTAATATAACATAAATTATATTATTTTCTATAAACATATTTTTATAATTTTCTTGGCTACATAGTAAATTCGTTATTATCGTGGGCTCGATCATCACGTCGAAACGATCGATCATTCATCGATGTATATTTGTTAGAATGCGTAACGCGCGCCGAAACTCTTAACTCGCGGGCAGTGATTCGCACATTCTGATTCCGATTTCAAGCTGGCGCTTCGATATTTACCCGTCGTCGATGCTAACGATGCCGATGGGTTTGCGCGAGTTTGCGTAGACCCGCGTGGCGTTTATTCACGTTAACGAGGCCCGATTAAAAGCCGTGAGATGACTGATAGAACGTGATGCGAGCGCATGCACGTAAGTCCCAAAACGAGGGCGGCAATATATGTCGCGATATATATCACGTGTTGACGCCAATAGGATGAAACCGAACCTGCGTAACAATGGGCCTCCTAATTGGTATAACATTCGAAACGACGTGGGCCTGCTCTTTGTTGCGCGACCCTTAACGTTCGATTCGGCCCTCTGACTGACCCATTGCGACACGTATACGGGAACTTTAGTACGACCATTATCAGCCTTTATGATCAACTACCTTTCATTCGTTAAGTTTCCGACAAATTATAGGTGTTAATACGATGAATTTTTATGCGCACGCAATATGGCGATCTAATTTTTAATTTAACGCTGCTTTAAATCTTTTTTTATCTTATACAATTTTCTCTCAGATGTTATCATCGCTATCTTTAATCTCTCTAACATACACCGTCACAAATTAATTTAATATACAATGTTACATCAAAACAACAAGAGATTTAATTTTTCTTTAACCAAATTGTATACTTGTTTTTTTCTTACTTTTTCCTATTCGCTATAATTATCCCATTTTAACGTAGTGAAATGAAAACCAGTTGAAAGTAACAATTTTTTCACGACGGTCGTTTGTTGTCGTACACACCGGAAGTGGACACTGTCTCATGACACGTGTCGAGAGTTCGACACCACGCGAGTGCCGTGGTGAAGAACAGCCTTGAGCATCTCGATAAAAATCGAGAACACCTGCGGCACGCGTCCGGACACACGAAACGCGATGCGATGCACCTATGCGTGCACCATCCCTCCAAACGACGACGTCGGCGGAAATACAAGCCGGCGCCGAAGGAGAACAACGACGATTATTTCTACGCGTGCGGGAGGTCTCGCATGACACAGACACTTGCCTTTCGAAAGAAACGGCGGAAAGTAAGCTAAATAACGACTGATTGGTGGACAATACGCATAGAAAGGCCACATTCCGTTTCGAATTCTCCCCCCTCCCCACCCCTTCCCCCCCCCACCCTCTTCTCCTTCTTTCATTCACGATACACTTGTTCATTGAAATATTTATAACGTGCCGACGGTGAGAGAGATAATGGAGAGTAGACGCGACACAAGGTTCAACGTTCTTTGTGCTTCACTGTGCACAGGACACCTTTTCTCACATCGACCGCGAGATTATAAGGGTTGTTAACCTCGGAACGGCCTCGTTATCACATCGAATTTTATTTATTACACTTATATTATTGCAATTTATTTACTTTCTCACATTACTTTTACTGTATGTAAAGTTGAAAATTTATGAATAGCTTCTGGAACTAGGCTAATATGAAAATTTGTCAGATCTTTGAATCAAATCTACAATATATTAATTATTTAATTTTAATTATTATAAATTAATTATTGTAAATTAATTATTTATGTAATAAATTATTATAAATGTGTACTCTTTATATTAAATTTTTTCGCCGTAACTGAAAAAACGGATCGTTACGTTTAACGATACTCCTCTTAAACGAAAGAAATTAATAATTTGCGCGGAATTTTAATTCAATTCTCAGAGAGTCTCATATAATTCTAACAAAAGATTACAAAAGATTACAAAATTAATCCTGGAAAAAATCGGAATCGCACGATTTTTCCAGGAACCAACGACAAAACGGATCGAATCGTTCCGTTCCCGTCTGATACCCCCGATTGAAACTGACGCACGTTTCAGACCGTGTGATTATTTTGTCGCTAATTGATTAGTTAGGACAGTCGTCGAACATATGTTGGTCATCTTTACGATTTCTACGAGCTCGCCCCCGCGACTCTTAATCCGATAGGGGGTCCAAATGGGAGAGGCCCGAGTGACCCACGCCTACCGTTGTATATTACGCAACGTGTAATTTGCGGACAAAAGAGCACGTTGCTGCCAATGCTTATGATATACCCGTTCATTGTTGCGCGACAACAATGCGGCGGCTCTTTCCTGTAGAACCCGGTGTACGCTAGGTGAAATATTCATCGCCATCGGGGGGGGGGGGGGTTGCTATTCTACGAGCCGGCGGCATTAGGCGAACGCGAGAAATTACAGTAGCTGATTACTTACTGACAAGTCGGACACCATAAACGTCGAATTCACAGGCGTGTTACGTAAGCAGAAATCAAAGCGTGGATTGGTCGCATTGGGAACAATTAATATAAAGCTCTTCGGAATAATTAGAAAAGTTGTTTCCAAAAACATTACATTTACCTCAATCACGAGATCCTAAAACTACTATTACTACGCAATGTCAAACTATAAAAAAGCGATGTTAAAGCGAAAACAAATTATTTTTCTCAAAGTATTGCAAATTTTCTTACTGTCATTATAACAACGAGAAATCAACGAGTGTTGATAGAAAATCTTCTCGGTTCGATCCACGTTTCCGTGGACGATCGATACGTTAGATACAATTAACGGGAAATCATCGATCTCGATACTTTTGAGGTCGACAAATCTGTTCCCATGAAATTAATCTTCCGCCGGCCGAAATTGCGATCCTGTTAAGTGAAACTGCTTCAAACGATGCGGCTAATCCAAAATCCCGGATCCTCGTAATCTCGTGGGATGATCCGAGAAACTGCACCCGCGTACCGCGAGGATCTTCGAAGGTATCGTAGATCGATTTGTCCGTCGATTAGCTACGGCTGGTGCATCGGACCGCCTTTAAAAGATGTAGACTTGGCCGAAGATCCTCAGCAGAATTCCTGTGCGCGGGCTTGTTCACACCGACGCCTTCGAGATCTACCCACTTTTGCAATGTACTACTGGACTTACCGATGGATATATAAAGTCAGCGTGACCAATTGCATGGGACTAAAAGCTATTTTGTAATGCAGGTGTTATTGCAGTCGCATATTTATGTGTTTCAACTGCACTTTCTCTATTTATCATTCTCTATTATCATTTTTCTTTTTATCTTCCAGGTGTCAATATGAAAAGTAAGTCAGAATTAATAATGATAACAATAACAATTCTTTTGAATGAAGTGTTATCAAAATAGATAGAAAAAATCTAATCTTATCAGAATACTCTTATTAGAATAGGTAGGAAAAGAATTTATTTATGCAAAAATATACAAATCATTTTTTATGATTCACAATCATATGTATGTAAACGTGCTCACAAATATATAGCATTACAAATAAAAACAATATATCAAACATTTCAATGTATTATAAAGTTAAAAATTGTATATTTAACATAATGAGATAAAATTTTTACATGATGTTTCATTTTTCGCTTATCAGAATCATATATGTGTTTTCTTGTATAAATATATTAAATAATCTGATAAAAATATAATTGGAGAAAACACATTTTGATTTAAGAACGTTTGACTTTAGGTATGGGCTCCTCGATAAGAAATCGCCTTTTCGGCGACCATAAAGGCGGTCTGGGCAATTTAGGTCGTGATACTGATCTCGGTTGTTTGCGATCTTTACCTCTTTTGCGATCGTCTTCTATCGGAGATCGTCTTCGTTGTCGTCGTCGTCGTCTTTTAGCTGTGTTCGATCTGTCGGTTTCCTTTTTCTTTTTGATGTTCCTTTTCCTCTTCTTTGTCCTCGTATTCCTCTTGACGATATTGCGTCTTGAGTTTGTAGTTTGATCAAAGTCAGGATCAAACCTGTCGAAATAATATATGTGTGGTGTGTGTGTGTGTGTGTGTGTGTGTGTGTGTGTGTGTGTGTGTGTGTGTATATATATATATAATATATGAAATACTAGAGAGAGAAACGTAATCGCGCTGAGATCTTTAGAATTGTAAACTTTCGCGTAGATATTGAGATATCTGTTGCACAAGGTGAAGTTTATTTAACCAATAATTTAACAGAATTTTTTAATAACAATTTTTCAATAATACTTTATGCATTATTTTACTTTATGTATTATTATTCTCAAATAATTTGTAATTACTTTTAAATTATAATAATATAATATCTCTCTCTCTCTCTCTCTCTCTCTCTCTCTCTCTCTCTCTCTCATGTAATATCATTAGAATCCAATTTATGAATCAAAATAACTATCAAAAATTAAGATGAAAGTTTAGTGAAGGAGAGTTGCAGTTGCTCTCGCAGTCGTAGTTATATAAGTTTCGCTCGGAAATTTTTCTCGGGAACCTTAAGTTATTTGCCAGAAGAGCTTTCCGAGGAAGAGGCACCTGAATTTGTTTCTCTTCTTAGCGAGTATACCGAAGTCCAGACCGCGACGCAAAGCAACAGCGATGTCTCTTCGAAGAGTTTTACCAGCCACGATGTCATATTTGTCACTGATGTGCGTCAGTATCTCCTTCTTGGAAAAACCATCGGGTGGTTGCTCGGTACGAAGCAAGTCGTAAACGAGGGCGGATCGACGTACCATTTTTATTAAAGTGTGACTTGTTACGAGAATATTCGCTGCAATTGGATATAACCAGTCGATTCATAATGTCATAATAAGTGCCAATTATAAAAAGAGTAAAATGCCGAGACTCACTGAAGTTCGATGCATCTGTCACAAATGACAAACTTCGCGTACGTACACATGCATATACACATATGAAGAACACGATTACATAAAATAATGTCTAAAATTACAAGCACATTTAATTCTCCGAAGATATTTTTCCTTTTTCATAATATCCTGGTTGAACATTCTTATATTCCTTTATACAAGATTAAAGAACATTATATTGACGTTATATCATATTCGCTACAACTTATTTCTTCATTGCGTGCATAATATTCAAAAGATAACAATTTGTATTGATTTGCATATTTTTCTGACGAACTTACATATATATAAATCGATATCCCTTTTCGTTCGAACATCTACCTTCATTTCATACACGCATATTTTATATTAAATATATAATATACATACATACGTATCAATATATATTCATATATATGTATAATGTATACATATATTCATATATATATATTATAGATAATATATATGTATGTATGTATGTATATATGTATATTATATATTTACAAACACACACACATACGCGCGCGCGCGCGCGCACACACACATATTTGTAAGTATATGTATGTATGTATGTATGTATGTATATGTACTTCAGAGCTCTGTTCCGATACTTGGAGCAGCTCGCTGTTTGCCAAGAGGGATGCAGAGAGTTTAGAAGGAGCTCGGGCTTGGATGGCTGGGCGACTTCGGGGGGTGGTTCTGGCAAAGAGGGTTGAGGCTTAAGTCGTAGAGGGAAGGGAGACGCATGAGGAGAGAGGGGGATGGAAACGGAGAGAAGTCTTGGTGTCTAGAAAGAGGGAATCCGCCTGGATGGCCAGCGGATTCTGATTTCCGTCGGGAGTTTCGCTCTACCGAGGCAGAGTAACCGAAGTGAAGCCGCCTTTAATCATTCGATTGCCGACGCTGCCGGATCCTTCTTCCTACTAGGTGCCTCGGCGGTGCCGATATCCAAGATACGGCGGAATCCGACGCGCGCACTGACTGTTTGCTTATCATTTTGACGATTGGACGTCGCGGAAAACAAACGGCGGATTAATTCGCGGCGTTTTGCCGCGAAAGCAAAAATCTTCCGTTGTGAGCATTTATTGTGCCTGGTGATTTTTATAGAATATCCCAAATCGATCGAATATACTTTACAAATTCTACAAATTCTAAAACTTGATTATTTAGCGATTATTTTCTTGAGCGTTTTTACAAAACAAATGAGTTAGTGTATAAAATGGTTAGTGTACAAAATTATCTACAATAAATCACAATATTTCTTAAATTGAATTAAGATGCGCTTGATATAAATTATACTCCTAATTGCAAATAAGAAAGAAATAAAATTTTTTTGTATGCAAAGCAATATGCCAAAGATCACTGCTTCCAATTTCGTTCTTCGTTCTACCAACTGAATGTTATATAACAGCATTGAGAGCAAAAGAAAATGATGACCTTATTGTATTAGCAGAGCTAGTAAAATATATTTGCGCAGATTGTTAAATATTAGGTCTAAATTACTACTTTCCGTCCCGTTGAGTAGCCCGTGAAGTTTTCTGCATGGAACTGGAAGATCGAGGATTTCTCTCAATTTTTCCAAGAAGTTCTTTCCAAGAAAATTGGTGCGGAAACATCGACTCCTTTAAAAGGGTACTATAACTACACTCTATTTTCATAATTATGAACGCTGACAGTGTCAAGCGAAGTAACTTGAATTTTTAAGCGTCTAGAAAATGTTTCGGAGAATATGAAATAAAATACGTAATTAAACTTTATTTCATATTCACATACATATGCTTATATCGTTTCCCCACATTAATTTTTAAATTTTTTAGTTTAAGAACTGCTACTCAAATATAATTGTTCTTTCATTATTTATTATAAAAAAAAAAAGATATATAACTTATGTGAATAACTCACTTATCTAAAGATAAAGTTTAATTCTACAGATAAACTTATAATAAATACAAACATAGATTATCTTAAATTGTTTTATATGTCAATAATTATTCTAGGTTTTCATATTTCTAGACAAAAAAAAGTACCGCAGATTTAGATCGAATAAAACAACGTTTCGAGGAGCAACGTGATTCTTAAACGAACGATTGGCATCAAAACCCTACCGACTTGTCTTCCCTTTTCTTCCTCGCGCAGGGTGAGCGTCCCGGTTTCCCGGGTTCCTCCGTGCTTTTTTCCAATTGTGCCGCCCCCGTACCGTGCGCCCGGGTCCTCCAAGTCGTGGCAAGTGGATTATTGATGGCACGAAACAATGGCGTAGCTTTGTTCGGCGCGCTCCCGCGCGTAATATGTGTTCGACGCACAGTGCACGTCTGTCCATCCGTCAGTTTTGTGCGTCATGAGTGGCACCGGCTATAAGCCGAACGAGTGGCCCTTCGTACCAGGTCAAGTCAAGCACCGTACGATACATCTGGCTGTCTGATCGGTGTTTATTAAAAATCATACGGAACTCTAATCGGCGCTCGTACATCCGATCTACTGCCTTTAAATACGGCCGTCAATCTCCGTAGCACAAACGCAGACTCAACGTCAAAAGGATTATAAGTACTATTATATTACATACACGCGTATATTTAAATTATTTCTTATCAATAATAGTTTAAACCAATATTGATATAAGAGTTGTAGATCTCATCCATAAATGTACGAAAACAAAAATTAAAAGAAAAAAATAAGAATATGGAAAGATGGAAATCATTCTCTTCCGCGTGATAATCATATTTTATCTGTAAGTATATATTAAACTTGTAACAACGGCAATAATTTTCTTGCAACAGATTTAATTCGTGATAAATCAATATAAGAAATAAATTTTAAACAATTAAGAAATATTTGATACGAAATATTTGTTACATATCTATATCATATTTATGTGGAATAAATGGCTTTAAATATAAAGACAGGGGTGTTTATCTCGCATATAAAAGAATAAATTCACATAAATATAGAATAAAACAAAAATCGATCAAAAAATTCAAAGTATATGAGTCAAAAACGGAATATATCACTTCATTTTGGCGGATGGAATCATCCGCCAAAAAAACTGAAAGTTTAACTCAGGAAGTAATGTCGCTTCATCCTAAAAGATGGAAGAAAGAGAGGAACAAGCTTTTTCTGCGATGATTTTATTGGTCTTTCTTAAAAGAGGCAGCAGCAGCAGCCAGTTACTCCCCTAAAAAGATGGGATAGCACAAAGCGAAGCAGGAGGCAGTCGGGGTGAGTTAATTCTTTGACTACCCCTTCCTGAATTTTGATTTCGATACGACAAATTCGCCTTCGAAATAATCGTGACGCAGTTTTATCTTTTACTTGAATGTTGCCATTTTGCAAGAAAGAAGAGATCTATCTTTATCAAAAAATATAACGTTAAAACGTTAAAAACGTTGGAACGTTAAAGGGGAACAGAAATGAGACTTTTTCACTAATTTATTTTACATAAATAAAATTTATACAATACAAAGAAATTTAAATTTCAAATTCAATTAGATCTAAAAATTGAAATAATGTTGAAAAAGTGTATCGTAAGAAATTCTCTATTTAAAAATTACTTTGTTAAAAAAAAATAGATTCTGAATTAATCGAAGATATCCGTACAAACTTGATGTAAATCTTGATTCACTCTACATAGCGCTGAAGAATTAATATTAGATATGTACACAGTGCATTACACAGCCTGCTTCTTTACTAAATTACAACGTGCACGGAAATTGTGCGGCGTGTTTGCCGGATGGGAAGGCGAATTGCAAGAAGTGCGCTCGCTCGTGAAGGAGAAATCTCTGTGACGATAAGGAGCCATGTGCCGCTGGGAATGCTGGGATTTGGCCATGGTGAATTTTGCCATGGAGGTCGTGATCCAACAAGCAAACAACCCTATGGGCAGAGATTTCGATTTGGTATCCGCTGATGTCGACTATCGTACGTTCCCTGAGGCGCAAAAGCACTGCTCACCATGAAATAAAGTCCTGAGGTATGATGCTCAAAACAACATGCCGTGGTTGCCTTCATAACGAACGTTTTTGGCTATAGTTTATGTTTTTCTGAAAATTATTGTGATGACGATATATCTTCCTAAATGGTTACAAAATAACAAATATGGTTCTATTAGTTAGAACTGTATAATAATTCTTTCATATCTTTATTTTTTAAATAAAAATATTAATAATCACATCGCTAATCTAAATATATCTTTAAAAAAATATAAACATTAAATTACAAATAAATTTGTAATAATTAATTTTTTGTTAAAATTTATTTTTAATTAATTTTTTTTTTTTTAATGAAAATAATAGAATAATAATAAATATCAGTGCAATTGCGCAATACATTATTACATATAACACTACAATGTTCTCTATTCGTACAATTCATAAATTCCACCGACTAATATCCGACGATCTAATTAACTAACTTCGCATTCCTTCAACGTGGTATCACTTTATCTCCACTTTAGCCGGCAAAGTCTGCGGAACGCATCTCCGAGCGACCGCGTAACCAGTAACACAAGGAAGAAGTAAAACACCGTCTTGTGCCGACGCGAGGAAGTGACGCAGACGAATTTCGAATTAACATGCTGGATGTTTGAGCACCGTACCAGGAATCTCTCCAGGGGTTGCAAAAGTGAGGGGGGTGGCTTGACAGTGGCTGGTGGCTCGGAGGGATTCAATATAATCGCGCAATAAAATTCACTTACAAGCTATAGCCGCGCGCGGCGTCCCCCGTCACCCTTCATATCCCGGCTCCACTCTATGCTCCTCTGCCCCTACAACCCCGAAAAGCGGAGCTTTATCCCGCGTCGCAGTAAAGCGCCATGAAATATTGCTGTTGAGTTTCCAACCGAAATTTACGTCCGTTCCGCGCGTCCGTGAGAGGGTTGATCAGAACGTAAGTTTATATAACGCTTATGCTTATTTCCAACAATTTTTGTACTTTGGCTTAATTCAACTTATTTAGATCAGTTTTTCACGGCGAAAGTACGTTCTAAATTATTATTAAGAATTTTATAAAAGACATTTTTAATCAAAATTTAAATTAATATAAATTTAAAAATGTTCTCAAATTTTAATTCATATTATCAAAAAAACGATGTTCAATAGCCTTCCATTTCTCACTTCACAATTATTATAAATGTAATTTCATTATATTACTTCAATGACGACGATAGAAAAAAATACAGCATTTTTAATATAAACTAATCTAAATAAATTTAATTAAACCAAAGCACAAAAATTACTATTATTATTTTTTCAAATATTTTTTTCACATCTTTATGTTATTAATAACATGCCTAAATATATCATGTTTTATCATATGTTATTTCATCAATATTATCAATGTAAATATCCTAAAATTTTAGGATATTTATCTAATTTATTGCCTAGAACACGTCATCGAGCGACGAATCTTGTGGAAGACAATCGGAGGAAAGGCGCGGCATCCTAGTGATTATTCACAGCACAGCTTCAATGTCTTCCATTAAATCGCGCGCTCTCGGCCCGATGGTGCCGTCGATATATATGTGCTGGCCGATGAATACCGACTGTTTGCATAGGTCCGAGGTGTGCCGACATGTGTAGAGGGATACGAGGACGATGCCGACGACGGACGAGTCCGGGTTAGAACCCGAATCGTTCGGGGAGTAAAAGGGAGGCAGAACGCCACGACGGGCCCCTGTGTACACTCAGCTGCTGGTCGGTTTTTGCGCGAGATTGGGCCCCTTCATCCAGACGAAGTCCGGACGAGTCCTGACATTACGTACTCGGGTATGCCAGATGATAACGCTATGCAATAAACGCCATTCGGTTTTTCTCAAAAACATCTTTCCGACACATTAATAACAATATGGACTTGATAAAACGGATATTAAAATTCATATTGGGAGATAAAATATGAAATCTAAAAAAGAATTGTAGTAATATTAAATAATAATTCTTGTTGATTTTATTTCCAATATATTTATAAAACTTGCTGATTTATTTTCTCTTTACTGGATGATCTCTATTGTTATTTTTGGCAATTGAAAGATTTTGAATATAATAGACGCCGTAAGCGTAATTAAAAAAAAAAGTTTATATTACAACAATCTGTATTGTAGTTTTAAAACATCAAGTTCTAAAGCATCAGTTTTTACTTGCAAAATTGTGCATTTTATATCGCCGACTTTTGTAAACTACGACGTAAATTGAAACATAATAAAGTGTAACGTAAAGAAAGATGCATGAAAACATTTACGTACTCGTAGTTAGCATGAAGATATGTAGAGAAAATATTTCACAACTTTAATTCTTCTCAAAGTAAAAATCAGAATGTTGTATAAATTCTCTTTTTCGCAAACAAACTAAGAAAAAATTATATCAAACATTTAATATATTAATGTAGATTTTTTTTTAATTTCGAGTAATTCATCGTTATCACTTTAACTTAATCAGTTTTTAACTATTTTCTATATTTTACTGTTTCTTTTAAAATTAATTTTCATCAATGCTAATTTTTGTCATATTAAAAAAAGGAAAAGATCGAATTCTACGTAAAATTTTCTTTTTTTTTCCATCTTATTCTTGGTTGCATAAAATGTTGGAACTCTCAAGGGACGCCATCAGCACATCGAGCGAATCATCAGAACGATCTATGTCGGTGGTTCTTGTTGGAAAAGGTAGCAAAAATAGACATCAAGAAGTAGAATCTAGAAAGCGAAGGCGAACATACGCTTCGTCGAGTGTAAAAATTCGCGACATTGCCTTCAAACACTATATAATTGCAGAAATTTAACCTTATCGCCATCATCGAATTTTACCTTCTACGTGAATTTGCGCCGACATTTTATGCATGATATAAACTAAAATTGTTAAAGCTTTGTAATAATTTTATTATAAAATTAAATTATTAATATGGCTATAAATTTTAAATTAAACAAAATAATTTAAAGAATATTGCTGAAACAATATTAACATATGCTAGAATTTTTACGACTCTAGAACAATCTAATTTACATAATAAATTATAAATTAAATAAATTATAATATTAATGAATATACACAATTTAAAATAATTCGTTCATATTGGTAGGTTACATAGCTATAATTTACTTCATTTGATTTGTCTCGCTTAAAATTGTATGTAGCCATAACGATTATTTTTCTAAACCATCTATCAAAATTCATACACACATGCTTCGCAACGAGCAACGCAAAGAGCTATGCTTCTTCTTTAAAGTTGCCGGGTAAATTCTCGCAGCATCCAGGGAGATGCGGCGTAATGCGCAAGCAGTCATGACGGATTTATGGTAGCTGCAGGACTTTTACAGGAGAAGCAGGAAGCGTGCCCAGCGTGCATTTGGTCCTGCGAGAGGAGCTAAAATGGAAATTCTCATCGCTGGTTGGCTAGAACTGGCTCCGCCTTTCCCCGGGACGAACTACGTGTGTTATACTCTACGTGGTGTTTAAGCAGATACGTATACCTACTAGTGGCATGCTACTGCCGCTGAGAATCGCGGGACCCTATTATAGCGGGGCCTCCCCCCTTTCTCCCGTGGCGTCGTCCTCTTCGCCGTTTTGGTAGCGCCCCGGAATTCAGGTTTGGTTATGGGTTTGCGTAGCGACATATAATCCGCGTCTCGTAAGTTCGTAACGTCGGGATTACACCCGGCCAAGGACCCGAAACGAATCGGCATGTACCTATTCGCGGGATTTAATTTCAGTTTCGGTTATAGCTCCACAACGAAGCCGCATCTAATGACTTTATCTGAAATCAGCGAACTGCGAAAAATCTCACTCATAGCTTCCTTTGAATCTCTAATGAATTTTTTTTTTTAAATTACATAATAATAAATAGAAATATATTCACACACACACACACACATACACACACACACACACACACACACACACACACACACACACACACACACAATAAAAAGTATATACACATGTATCAAAAAGTGGTTAAAATTTTTAAAAAATAAATTTTTAAAAAACTTTCATATATTATATCAAATCTGACGACATAATTATTTTTTCACAAATAAGACATTCAATTAAAATATAGATTTATATCAAACTTCAAACAGAAATTCTGAAAATTTATCAAATATAGTAGACAATTAAAAATATAGAGATAGTTTATTAAGATTCATAATCAAAACTTATTGACCAAAATAAAATATTATTCAATATTCGATTTGTTATTTCCTGCGGAACTAATACGATTAATGCCTATATTATTTGCGCATTTGTGAGTTAAAAAACGCGCGTAATTTAAGTTACATTGTACATTGCAAGCGAAGTCACAATTTTTCGGATCATCAAACGATAACTTTTCGCGAGATACGTACATTACGCAATTATTTTTATCAAATGTATTTTCAAACTCGATTGCAATAGGTTACATTTACGTATACATGTTCCGCTTAAATATTTGTACACACTCATTTTTCTGCAAGTAATTTACTCCCGTGATTGGTTCATGTCGCAGTGTTATTCGCCACGATTATCGCAACGATAGTTATTTTTCCCGTATTATTTTTCTGGAAAAATGTAAATGTATGGAATAATAAAATAAATTCGCCTCGCGGACAATATCGGGAAAAATCGTCAGAGAGAATGAAGATTCGACGCTAATAACGTCGAAAACCGCAAGCGGACGTGCGGAAAGCGTGGCGACGACGGAGCTAAAAAAGCCATTCATTTTGACATCGATACCGCCGCTATTTTTCTCTTTTTTACAGAGTCAAAATAATGCGACTCTGATCGCCACGGTGTGCTCAATGAAACGACACAATATTTGAACCACCCCCTGCGCGCGCGCCCCCGTCCCCCTGCAGGCTACGCTCCTCCATTGCTAGACAAATATGCTCCGAGTCAACATTCACAGTACCGAATACAGCTACGTCTGATTGTGTTCTCTGCCGGGACGGGGGTGAAAGAAAGACAGACGCTCCCGTCGTGTGCTCGGCATTATACTCGTCCGCACGTCGTCGATTCGAGAATCACGACGACGGCGGCTCAAAGAGTGTGTATAATGAGAATTAAAGCGAAGGAGGAATTTTGCCGCTTCAAATTAAAAGATTAAATTAAATTTCAGTTTTTTTTATAAATTTTCAGTTTTCTTATAAATACACTGGTTGAAGCTTTAATATCCACTACTTGCAAAGTTTGCAATCCTCTCTACTAACAAATTGCACATTTTTATATGCACCGTTGATTATTTATTTTAATATTCTATATAAATTTCAATTTAGATTTTCAGAGTGATTTTTCAAACATACGAATATTTTGTATAATTTATAGACAATTATTTGGTTTTTTTCTATATGTGTGTGAATATGTATGAATTGATTTATACATAAAATTATTGTACATATTATTTGAAAAATAACATACAGTTAAATCCATACATCACTCCCCCCTCCACACCACACACACACACACACACACACACACACACACACACACACACACACACACACACACACACACACACACACACACACACACACACAAAAGAAGAGAGAGAGAGAGAGAGAATAAATACAAAAATTTAATATATTTTTGTCTTAAAAATCTCTGAAATGATTATCTGAATTTATTTTTTCATAGTTAAATACTTAATAAATTATTTGAGAATATAATTAATGATTCTAGAAGGAAACTAATCGACATCGATAGCAATTTACTGGAAGAAAAGCGAATATCGCTGACTTGATTCAATCAACAATATGGTAATCCTTGCTCCGATGACAAGATCGTCCTGGTGGAACGCCGTAAAAGCCAAACAGAAAACCGCCCCACCGGTCGTTTCGGAAATTAAGTTCCTTCGCCTTTGGCGCCCGAGTCCACGGGGATCTAATTATCAGTTTGGGAACTTTCGAAATTAATAAAACTTCGTCTGCGCTTCGTTCCTACCCTCCGTTTTGCCCTTAGACGCTCTTGTTATATTACTCTTGGAAGTAAAACCGACATCCTTAGAGCGGAGGGTTCGAAGAAGAAACCGTGGAGAACGAAGGAAGAAGATTGGCGAGGGGGTTGTTCCGTAGGAAAGGACGATCGTAAAGGGTAGGTTAAAAGGACGGCTGGAAATTTCACGGGAGTTAGAGGGGATCCTTTTGACTAAAAAGGGAGGATTCGCGAAAAAGAGGAGCAGACAGATTCAGAATTTACCAGTCTAATGCGACTTTCCCCACAAATCTCTTCAGAAAAGAAGTTTTCGAAGTGTGCCTTGCGTCAAACTTGTAGAATTTTGTCATCTACTGCACTAGTCACGATCGTAAGTTATATAAGGTATATAGCTCTAAATATTTCCTCTATTTCACCTTATAAAAACGTGTATGTATATATATATATATATATATATATATATATATATATATATATGTGTGTGTGTGTGTATACATCTGGGATATTCTAATATTTAAAATATAAGTGTATTAAGGTAGTAAGGAGTATTAGGAGTATTACGAGTATAAGGAGTATTATTCTCTTATGTATTCTAAAAGCTACCTCTTATGTATCTCCTTATAAAACAGTTGCATATTCTATTATCTTTTATGATCGTCCATGATTACGATGTTTAAAATAATGAATATAAAATACACAAACAATTCGTTAAATGTTTTGTATTATTACAATGCATAATAATGCAGTAATATCAATTTTATTACAATTACCGCATTGAATAATTAGTGATAAGAAAATTATACTACATTTAACACAAAAATTTTTAATAAAAAATTATACGTTTTTAAAAGGTGAAGTAGAGGAAATATTTAGATTTGAAATATCCTATTCAAAGCAAATGTTTATTAATAAAAAATGTTTTATATTTAAATCTTTTAGTGTTTTAAATCTAGATATAAAATGTTTAAAACTAACATATCTAAAGTGTTTAAGAAAATATAGATGAGAAATAAAATACTTTAATGTTTTAAAATTAAATATTTTTTTCTATAAGTAATTTTATTTCATTCATCGTCACTATCCAAAATTTCACGATTTCCAAGACCAATTTAAAATTTAAGTTTAAAAATTGTATTTATTTACAAAGTCGCAATTCTGAAAGACATCTGAAAGATCTAATATTTTATATTTATCCTTTTTTTGAAAACATTTTGCCAATATAAGTAATTTCTATTACTTTTACTATTTCACTTATCGACGAATTCGATATTATTTAATAATTATCTATCGAGAGTTTGGTTTGAAAAGAAGATCGTGTCAATGAGAGAGAGAAAATGACTTTTCTCTCTCTCTTTTCAATAGTTTTGAAAAATAAATTTAATTATACCTATTTTCAATTTACGAGCGTAATACAAATTTTGATATAGAAAATAGTGGTTAATTGATAGTAATTACTTTAAAAAACAATAAATGGAATATTATAATACCAAGAACGGAATATTAAAATAATATTTTTCAAAGAAATGTTTGCATAATAATTCACATATACCATTTTTTGAAGAAGTGTTTGCACAATAATTTACACATACCGCACGTTTATTATATTTTCAATTATTATATTCCTATTATGACTTATTTATAAGCAAATTTTTATTTCAGGAAAGAAAAATTGTTTTTTATTATTTTTTTCTAAATAATTAACTTTAACCATCGTTGGCTCAAAAAGTAGTCAGTGAATAGAATTTGACGTATAATTTGGTTGGAAAGATCCTAAATAAAAGTATTCGACAAAATTGTTCTCGTTTGAAATTCGCTCGTGGACGTTTAAGTGTGAAAAATTCGCACGTCTCTCTCTCTTTTCAAAATATTTCGAGTGATTGAAAAGCGAAGTAACGTTTCTGTAGCAATGACGTCGAGGGTTCTCGACCCGCCACGTGGGACGTCCGCCTTCTTCCGTTCTTCACTTGCACTCTGGGTCACGCACAACGCGCGCATACACGACCCACCGGAGTTCGACACTCGAGAGCCCTGGAAGTAATTCGGTGTCACGCCAAGCTGCGGTTTTACATCGAAACTGGAGTGTCCCATTGATACACTTTGGCCATCATTATGCCGCGCAACGAACGTCCTTCTATCTTCTATCGATACGCGCAATTCTGTGTACTTTGTAATTTCGCTAAAGTGTCGCAATATTAACACTACTTTCTATGTACATCACACATTTTGTATCTCATTATTTTAGAAAAGCAATAAATATTCGGAAAATACTATTACACACTACATAGATATTATTACATAACTATTTCATTTTGTTATAATAAAAAAATAGTGTTTCTATGTATATTTTAATAAAATATAAGATGTTGTAAGACTTTTAACATTAATATTGATGTTAATAATATTTCGGAAATCAAATAAAATAAAAAGTTTAACATAAAACGAAATTAATTAAAATATCATATTTTTACTATAGCTCGCAATCATTTTTTATTCTTGTAAAATTTGTAGTAATATATCGAATTATTTACGCTCCATTTTTCATGCGCCCTCATAATCGATCGTTATCAGTCATATTCATATCAGAATGCGTGCGTATGTATCTGAGTGTCTATATCGCGTTGTAGAAAACTGGCGGCAAATCGTTATTCAAATCCTCGGGTAAATTGGGGGTAAACCGAGCAATATGTAGCGTTTAGCCGGCATTATTCGCGACCCTTGATCGCGTCGGGGGTGCCGACACCGAGAATGGAACAACCAACTTCCCTCGCGGCAGGGTGCCTCTTTCTCTTTCTCACCACAATGATCGGTACTGAGCGGGCACAATAAGAGATCCAGCGGGATATGAAGCACCCTACGTGTGCATTTAACGCGGCCGGCCACCCCCTTAGCTGTCTGTCTCTCTCCCTTTTTCGCGATGGTACCATTTCCAGGAGGGGTGCTAAGCCTCGCTGTCGCTCAGGATTACCGGCTCTGATTTGCTCGTCGAATATCACGACGAGGTCGCGTCGCTTCTACATCCGGGACCCCCAAAACTGCCATGGCCCCCGAGGCAGCACGCGATTTCGAACTCCCTCGTCTCAGAGATCGCTAAGCTGAACAATTGTTTTCGTCAAAATGAACGATCGTAATTTTCTTCATTCACTCGGTGATTGTGCAAAAAAAATTCAAACCAAAAAAGATAAATTTCGATAACAATCGATACAACGGCCTGTTTAATTGTCATTTTATATTTATACAAAAACATAATTAATTGATCAAAATATTGGATACGATTATTCATTCCCAATTTTTCATATATTCTTTAATCAAATTTAATTCTTTCAATTTTTAATATAACCTATTTTGTATACTTAATTTTGTCTACAGTTTCTTAACGTCTAATTTTCAATTTTCTTGCAATAACGGCTACATCAAGAAATATTACCGCAAAATTATCACAGTCAATCTGTATATCCGAAACTCCGAAAAGTTGCCAACAGTATTTACACGCTTTTAAAAAGACATCTTTGCCTGGACTCCGCCTGGCTCGGTCTTTCCTTCTCGCGTTATTCACGACAGCCGGAAAGAGGGTGCACCGAGAAAAGTACGAGGGAAAGACAGGAAAAGAACGCCGCCTGTCGTTCTGGAGGTGAAAGCGAGTCGGTGAAAATGGTTGGAGAATCCGAGAGCAAGAAGGAAATTAAAATTCATGAACGCTTCGAACGGCGCGTCGAATTAAAATTCATGGCGGAATTATCGCCGACTCCTCGAAAACAAAGGCGCGCGATTCGAGATTTTAGATAGGCACACTCGCAAGTCATTCACGAGAAGAGTTTTGCGGTTGTGAACTAACTTTCTTTCAATCTATTGATCCATTCAACATTCATAACTTTCCATTCATAGTTTACATAATATAATTTCTTATTTTCTTTTAATATTATCTGGATTCAATTTTGTCCGTTCCTCTACCTCTCGTTTTTAACATTCCTACATAGAGATGTTTTATCATTTCGAAAATTCTTTCTTTGCCCACTCGATCCCCGTGAACAACGACTCGGCTTGATCCTTGAATGACCTATCAGACGAGGATTGCTATCTTGCGCACGAGAATACGAGGCTCTTTGGTCCAGAGGCCACTTCATTACCATCCGAAAACCGGTTAGCTCGATCTATGCCGTGGCCTACGGTACCTCGCTACTGCTATCGCCGGGGAATAGCTCAAAGTGCTTCCGTCTGTCATGTTCACCGTTAATTAAGTGCCATTGCTTAACTTACCATTGTCTTCATTTTTATTTAGATTTGTTACTGAATGTATTATCATATTAAACGTATCTTTTCTTCAAGCCAAAATTACAAATATGTAATTTCATAAAGTTTTCTCTTAATACAGAATATAGATTTCAGAACTTTAATTTTAATAACAAAAAAATTTCGACAAATAAATATAAATGATAAACATGTAAAGATTAAATAGTTGAAGCTAAAAAGATTTCAATTTTTGATTTTGATTTTATTGAACTTAATAGGACTGATATTATTACGTTCTCTCTCCTCCCCCCCTCTCTCTCTCTCTCTCTCTCTCTCTCTCTCTTTCTTTCTACGAGACAAATCTTTTTTGGGCTACTTTAAGAAGGCTCTCTTCCGCACCAACCGAAAGAGAGCACTTTCCATTTTCCGCAATTGCAATTATAATTAAGGGAGTATATATGCTCGCTGATTATACTGCTGTAAAACAGCGTGAACCGCTTTCGAGGACCGATGAGATCAGAACTCGTGCACTCAAAGTATTCGTGAAATCTCGCGGACAGGTATGAGATGGGAAGCCATGAGAGGTCGAGTGTCGTTCAACGAAGAGAACGGCGTTACTCTCCGCCTCTTTTTCTACGTACGTGCCCAGCGTTGGATCTTAGATAAATAATAAATATTGGCGGAATCTCGAGTAAAATAATCATCGCTATCTCGAGATGTACCTACTAGACTACTCTGATACGTCCGCGTATAGGAGAAAATAGATCTGTGTACACTGACGGTTGACACGTATGTTGTCTTATTTATCATTATACAACCATAAGAGTGTGCTTATTTGATGAATTAGTTTCATTTGCAGAAAGTCAGACATCATATAGAGTCAACTGTCATGTAAATATAAATTGTCAAGATAACATTGTTATGAGGAATTAAACGCAACGCATAAAAAATAATCAATATATTTTTACAAGTAAATTTAATATGTAATTCTTATATATGTTTAAAATTATAGCACAAGACCAGCCAAGATATAATAAATATTATTTTAGGCATTGGTATGCATCGGAAGATAATTCTGCGAGGATAAAAATCTGTCGAAAGTCTCACAAGACGAAAATACCTTTTGAGGATTAAAACGAGGCGAACGATCGAACGGACACAACGTCCGAGTTTTTAGCCGGTCTACCATACGATTTTACTCCGTCTTGGTGCGGACTGCGTGGTTCTCTCCTTGTTAGCACTTAATTAACTTACCACCGGCCCGACCAGTCTCCGGAGATGAGACGAGAAATTTCCTCTCGCTCGTACTCCTCGTCACTCGAGCGACGAGCCTCGAAAAAAAAAAAACATCCTACGCACACGGCGCAGCATCAATAAAACGCAGTACCGAGTCGCGTTTTTCCAGGAATATCAGAGAAATATTAATGAAATATTAATGTCGACACTTCGCGCCATTAGTGCCGACGCGAAAATAGAAAAAAAGATACGCGTGGCATCGTCGAACGCGAGGTAAAATGGCAGACTTCGTGTGCCAGAATGCGAGATAAAAATATTCCACAGACATGAATGACGTAGTGATGCAGCTATTTGAAAAGTAAGATAATAATGAAATAGTTAAGTAAATTGATCATTGTGTTTGTTGTCTTCGTCTCGCAATCTAATCGTATTTAATATTATCTAAGAACTAAAAAGAAACTAAAGAAGGAAATTATCCGAAGAAAAATTATCTTCTCGAAAAATTATCCGTACGCTCTATATTTAAAGAAACTAATTCCGTTTTAATAATTCCTTCTTAATCTCACACGATCGACTGCACGTCGCAGAATCAATAGCTAAATGACTTACACCTCTTTCGTCAAGCACATAACAGTGGATAGTATAATGATTCACATTGGTTTGTGTATTATCAACAAATACATTGTTTTCGGAAGATATCACGCGTAATTAGCAATAAACAAAACGGCGCGTGTCAACAGCTTTGAAATTTTACTTATATAGACACTCGCCAGCACTGTTGACAGGACGTACATACAGGCGTTCTTCATTCCTGACAAAACTGGAGGAATACGACTGTTGGCTGTGATAACATAAATCGGTTACGGCCATAATACGGCCGCAAATACGGATTACATTTTGGCGCTAACAACGCCAGCCAAGCTAATTCGTATTTGTAATACGTTACGATGCGTACTTGCACTAGCGTCACTATTTGTGCTATTATAGCGCATGATTTGCGAACATTAATATTACGCGTAACTTGTATGCGACAATGTATTATCTGTCATTAGTATCAGATTATTTCATGTATAGATCAAATAAAAGCGAAACAAATAAGACACTCACAGTCGTTTTCACAAGTCGTTTCTATCTGATTAATAATTAAGATATTATTAAAAATTACTTCTGTATAAGGTAACTTCCTTTTTCTTTTCTGTATAAAGTAAAACTTTCGAAAAATCGCTGCAAAGTTTACAATTGAAAAAACATTCGCTATTATTTTGTTAAAGTTTTACCTGCATAAACTGAATAAACATTTCCAAATAATGATCTTTTGTATTATTTATATTAAATAATATAAAATTTAATAATCGTTCTATTGTGCTTATATATCGATGGTCAGATATGCTAAACGAAGAAGAAGAGAAAGTATGGAACGCATACGATTCTTGAAAAATTCAGCGATGCGTGTCGATTTTATGACATCGACGTTCGTAGATCTCGTGAGACGCAAGACTAGATGTGAATTAATTTACCGTTCTCTCTACTTTGAAATTAGCAGTGTGTCTTTATTTATCACTTCTGCTTTTTGTCTTTCTTTTACATCGCTCAGATACGCGGTGTATACGGCCCACGTACGTGTAAACTCGCATTCTCTCAACCTACATATCCATGCATAATCAAACGAACATCAGTGCATCCGCGAGAAATTCAGCAAAAGCGGCGAGCAATAAACCACTTGCGAGACAATTTAGAAAATAATGAATTGAGAAAATCGTGAGTTTATTCTGTTGAAAATATTATAATCCTCCTTTGCTCAAAAATGTTTTTAAATAAAAATGCTTGTTTCTTTCTTAAGAAGAATTTTCAAGTTATTTTAGTAAGCATAAAGAATAAAAAAAAGAAGAAAATTAATCCTTTTCGGGAACAGCTGTCCTGATAATAATTTCGAAACGCACTCAGATGAGAAGTACATTTCGTATGAAGACGACGAGATAAGCATCAGGGATTAAGAGTTCGGCGGCATGAGATCTCGTCGATGGCGCGACATGACATGATTCGCGCAATTCGTACGGAAGATCGAGATCGCTTATCCGGAGGTCGAGCATGTAATCTGGTTTTAGCAGACGCCCGCGAAATGCTTTGTATTAGCCCTGCACATATAGACACGTTCATTCCGCGCGACAGAAGTTTGACGACAAAATATTTGTCGTTCAAACAGCACCCGGGTCCTGGAAGTCCCCTATGCCACATTCAGTCGCGGCGCCGCGACGCGGATTTCGGCAAGTATCTCTTTCTCTCTCTCTCTCTCTCTCACTCATACTCTTCCTCTCTTGTTTCCTCTCTTTCTCTCTCTCTCTCTCTGTATCACGAATGACAACACGCCGCGAAATTAAACGCAACGCCGTCCCTGACTTGATACCCGGAGATTGAAACCATTATAATTCCAATGAGTTCAGATTCCGATGGCAGACATACCAAAGTGAACCAATGCTCACTCCCCTACAATTGGCGTGGAGTTCTGAACGTCACATTTACGAAACAGCCGTAAATTTGCGCACGTTTAATTAAATTCTTCTGCCAATTCAAAGATCATTCTTTAACGGAAATAATAAAGGGCAAGTAATTTGTTACAAATGAAATCTAGTATTATTAGTAAAAGTTGTATACCTAATCGGTTTATATTTACGAGTAAGTAACATTATGAACTTCGTGACATTCGTGGAAATACAACGCAGGAGAGATTCAACGATCGTACAATGTAAAAACGATGATTACGACAGCAGACAGTTGCGTTTAATTTAAAACGCGATATTGCATATCATTAACTAGAGTTTAAGATGAAGATAAAACGCGCAGAAATGTTTGTAATTTTCATGCCTAATTCTGTTCATTTCCTTCTTATTATTTCGAGTGTCTGTTGAAAAAAAATATTTTCCTCTTCACATACTCTGCTATTATATTCTTATCATTAACATTATACTTTTTTAAATTACTATTAATTTATTAAAAATTTTTTTTTTACTGTATAGTGAACACAATTTTTACAAATTTTTCCTCTCAAATCATTCGATTGAACTCGTTATGTATCATTCTCTTCATTTTCTCTTTCTTTTTATTAGATTATTTATATGATTTAAATTATTTATATGATTAAAAATGAAGAGATATATATATATATATATATATATATATATATATATCTTCATTTTTAATCATATAAATAATTTTTAGTTCTTAGATATCAAAATTCATAGTTAAGTTAAATTAAGTTTATTACGTAACTTTAGATTATATGAAATTTCAATAAAAATTGTGAATATTCCATTTATTAAAAAAAGTTGCATCTTGTAACTATGTTTCTTTTTACGAAACAAAATTCTCATCAAATTTCTTAATATTTCAATATTAAAAAACGATTGATTTCAATATCCTCGGTGTATTCTCTGGTGCAGCATTATTGCGAAAACAAAGATAACCCGCCGCGCAATTGCGTAAGTGCGTCCTGTTCGTACGCGGGCACGTGTCGTCGCGAGCAAATAGACGATGTGCACTCGCCGCTACCTTGGTACCACGTGTTAACCAGGCTAACCGAGATAATCAGTCATTACGAGCGTTTAGCGTGGCCGGGCACCGAGGTCTAGCGTCACCGATCTCGGCGCGGCCGGTTTTCCCATTGGTCGTTGGTAATGTGGAAGTAACGCGTACCGCAAACACGCGAACGGTCGTTCTGGTTAGTACCGCGATCTATTTCGTTCCTTCCTTTTTCTGCGCGCCGTGAGAAGGAAATTGCATCTGCTTTTCCGCCGTGAATCCTCCGTATATTCGTATAGAGGAAGCGAAACAGAAGACCAAAGTGTAACATACAAATTGTGACGATTTGTGATAAAAAGTTTCGCTCGGAAAAACAGATATTATTATAATAAAATTAGAAATAATTTAAATAATTTAAAATTAAGATATAATTTAATTCAATCGTTGTATGGAGAACTTTGAGATAGAATATTTTGAGAAAAGCTTATGTAATTGCCGTTTCATTCAAGCGAGATTGACTTACGATTTAAAAGTGATAATAAGTCAATGATTTATTAGTGACAATATTTCTTATCATTACTATTACGTTAAATTTGTCCGCACGTGTCTATCTATTTACTCAATACATGTAGAGATAGGAGATCGCATACTATGTCTTGCCTAATTACTAATTAACGGCATGTTCACATGAATAAACAAAGGACCTATGAAATTAGCATAATTAATTTGTGACTGAGATAATCTTGTCTTGCATTCTTTCAAAATTTACAAGAAAATAACGACTAGATTTACCTCAAATTTGTTTTTAATCTTAGATTTTTATTACAATCTTTTTATCTGATTCAAAATGTTACTAATTTTAATTACCGATATTAAGAGTCTTATGGTTTCGTAATTTTTAATCGTGACTTTGTAATCCACTTTTGTTTATTTAAAGCTTATGAAAAGTTTCAGTGAGAAAATTATTATTTAAACATTCACACACATATTCACACCCACACAAATGAATATATCTCTTCGGAAGGACATCCATAATAAAAGAAAGTCGGCAAATATGACATGTCCATTAATAAACATTAATAAACATTTACAAATCTATATCGATCAAATATCTAAACGCGACGCTTACTCACCACGTCGTTAAGCCCTATTGATCCGATATTAATTGTTCAATAGGATTATCTGCGGCGATCATTAACGACTCGTTAAATCTATCGTGTATTTCATCGGTATGTTTGATGTCGTACTATCGATCTCGTGTAATCGCCTATCAGGCGCAAACGAACTTTAAAAACTAGGACGTAATGCTGGAAATTGCGAGACTGCAGTGCAATCGGTCGGATTATCGTTCGCTCTTGATTGAGTCGCCAGTGAGAAGAGAAAGACGTGCTGCGACGATGATCGAAACAGATAAATGAAGAACGGTTGTTTCTTTTCAGTCAAAATGTCTTAAATAAAAAGTCCAGTCTCGACTAATCATATTTAGAGCAAATATTTCTTTTCCTAACAAATATCAGTACGCTGAATCATTATTTCTTTACATCTGTCTTTAGCATTATACCATTGAAGAATTATTTCAAAAAATTTCCGCTCAAGATATTAATCATTTCGTCATTATTTTTGTTTATTAAACTAATCGACCTTTCGATAAGGTTATACAATAATATGCATTTATACATAAGTAAAAAGAATTTACTATAATATATAAATAGTAAACGTTATTTTTTTGAATATAAAAGAGATCAATTTAATCACAAAGCATTATTCAGCGTTAAAAAAATAATGGTATAGCAACGCGCTTGCATTAATAAATTAAAAACAGAAGAAATAATAATTAATTATCATTAATTTAACTGTACTCTATTTCTCGCTTTATTGAATGTAGAGAGGCAATCACAGCAGAACAAATCATATGGCATATAAGCCAGACACCGTTTCTCGAGTCGAGAGCCGACCTCCACATTGTGCGCGCGGATACGCGCGAGTTCGCTGTGGCGTACGTGGCCGCGTTCGCATATGGTCGCGGAAGGTCGAGTGACGTGGTCCCCAGTCCCGGCTGCGCAAATATTGATCGAGGTGTCGCCGTGACGAAAAATTCCACAGAACGGGAATAAAATGTCCGCGACATCGCGGAAGATGGCGCGGGGCGTGACTTTAGAATGAAGCCAGTCGCTCCGGCGACGAAGTCGAGACGATCGGCACTAATATAATCGAAACGACGACTAAAATTATGATTAACGCGTCCTGACATGAGTCGACTAATTTTTTTGGCAGTGTGAATAACGACATTATCGCACATACGTGTAATTTTTGGAAAATATCGACTCCTCGATAGATTCTTCAATTTTCATATTTCATTTTTCAAGTAAAAATTTCTATTTATATATAAAAGTTTTTATTTTACATTTTGATCATTTTTTTCTTTCTTTTCTTATTTTTCAAAATTTATCAAAATTTAATTATTTTAATTGTGCAATTCAATAATTTATAATAATTTAACAATTAATTAAAGTACAGAAAATATGCATTTATGTTTTTGATTCAATAAAATTAAGCCCAGTTTTATACACTATATGTTAATTACTTCTATATTTGATACAAACAAAGCAATTTGCAATTTTATTTAAATATAAAGAAAATAAAAAAATTTAATAATTTAATATCTCTCTTTCGCTAAAGGTATAAGCTCGATAAAATATCCGATAGGGATTACAGATAGGGTCATTTTAATCCTCAATATACATTAAAGACCTAACAGAGCGATAAATGACATTAAACCCTCATCATCATTAAGTAATTATTTAAATTTTAAAAAATTTGTTTTTTTTTATTCTCTTGCCTCTTTCGTTTATAATGACATTATTTAACTTTCTCGAGTACAATGATTAAAACCACGAAAAATAAAAATAGTAGGAATTTTATTACACCTACATTTTTATCCTCATTTTTTATTCATCTTTTCTAAATTAATTGTACTCGACAAATAACCCTTCATCTGAATTGTGCGTATCTAATATAAATTCGTTGCGCACTGACATCAAGTTCGGGACCGGAAGTAACACGTCTGATTACCGATAACCCTCACTCAAACCGATATCAAGTCGGTTTATCAGATAGTATTATCTATTATCGTCTGTCTATCGACGGGTGTATATTAGGTAATAGGAACGACGGCAAATCCACCCTCTTTGCCACCCGCTGCGGCTTCGTCGAGGAACAGGTGGCAAGCGCGCAGTATGGGGTAAGCACGCGCCCAAAAGCCGTACTCCCTCTAAGAGAACCGCGGCGTACAACACCACCGGGGCACCATAGGGCCACAGCTGGGCACCGTGTAAATGCTCGGCTACTCACCCTTCGAGCTTCTCAACTGCATCCCCTGTGTGGGCGCACTCGAAAAAAAGACACGCAACCCCTGCGGCGAGCGCGGCCTCGGGATGCTGCCGGAAAGCCTTTGTGGGATCTTGACGCTTCTGGGGGTTTTATGGAGATCTACGGTGTTACCATAGCATGAGGTGTGCTGGACAGTTGATGTCTTATGGTTATTTGAAGATCTGATTATCAGAAGGATACAAGTTCGGGGAAGTTTTTCTCTTCCAAACAATGTATTATATCGAAAAATCACGCATTTACGATAATATTATTAATAACATAAATTGTACAAATAAAACATTTATATCTACGATTAATAATAATAATATTATTGTTTATATTATACATTTACATGACACGCAATTATCAATTTAATCTTATCTTAAAACGAAAAACATTACAAATATTAATCAAGTGAAGAGTATGTATATGTCAGGTGTTAGATGAAACAACATAAAATATTTAACTATTAAAGATCGTTTTTGCAGCTGCAATCGTCTTTTGCCTGACCCGCAGTTTAAATCTGAATGTACATGATCTGCAAATATGCCCGATATTATTTGCGCGGTATATATTTTCGGAAACTGTGTAATTGTTTCGCATTTCCACGCTCTCTGTAGATACATGTTTTGTACATATTTACACATTTACATTGTAATTACTCACCACGGCGGGGCGCCCGCCGGGTGCGAGGAGGGGTCTTTAAACATTAAAAGAATATTTGCCGGGCAAATGCTGATAAATCATTGTGCGTAATGCAGTGCAATCTTAATAATTCGAACCGTTAAATGAAGATTGTTGAATACATAGCGACAATATTTTGAATCAACAGAGCGTGGATGTGCGAAATCGTGGTCGACGCACATGCAAATATACACAATGTACAGCGATAATGGCATGCTTATGCGTGTACTTGCGGTGTGCAAGGTTAAATATAATATTATACAAATATTATATTTATATTGCCATAGAAATATCAGTAGAGGAACAAATAATCGGAACATCGATGTAATCGGAACGAAACGCCGGATTAAAGTTGATCGCAAGATTAACCTTTCCGACGTACATCCCTCTGTTTGATAACACTGTTACCTGAATTAATATTTACGAATTTATTTACGCATTTGCATGTATTATGAAACTGAGAATTTTTTTAGTTCCTGGGAATATTCCCTGGAAGTATTATGAATTTATTTGCGTACATGCAAATAAAGAGGATACTGTGCAAATATTTGTACTACATGTGTGTAGTAGCAAATTTAAAGTTTTCTTAACGCAACATTTTTCAATAAAGAAGCATTGTGGATGAAAATAAAATATTGTCCTACATTATCTAATCCCAATTTTTTAGAGATTTTATTTTTTTCCATAATAAAGACTTTATTAGATTCATCTACTTCTTATCGCATTTTTAAGTGCTTAATATTGGCAGTGATTCGCGCTAAAATCAACTTCAATTTAAATAAAGATTAATTCTATTTATAACTCTGAATTTGTTAAAAAGATTATACAACTTTTTTAATTTTTCATGTCACGAAAATTATCGGAAAATCACATTTTTATTAAGAAAGAAGATTAAATTTCTAGATAATAAAAAATATGGGATAGGATATCTAAGGATAGGTAGGATAAATACTCTTAGACGTAGTTATGTAATAACATTGCTGAGTTTACGATGTTATGAATTGTACCTCTATCATGTTCTAAGCGCCATTTCGCATTAGTGCAATCATCGATAATCATGCCATCGAGAAATTTCAAATCGGTTCTGCCGCGAAATAGGCGGAAGCCTGGCCACGATGTTAATCGCATTAGTGCAACGTTGCACGATAAATCAGATAATTAGCGGCCGTTAAGCGCATCGTAAATCGGCATTATCAGAATCGGGTGACGTCGTTTTGACATGGCGCCATATTTGTTTGGCGACGCGTTGTGGCGAGGCAGGTTGTGTACTTAACAAATCTTGTGATCACCAAAATGTTGATCGTTTATCAACTATTCCTGCCAACAACAATGTTATCTATGGTGTTTCAATGACATCGTAAAAAGATTCCCGATAAATTGTTTGAGTTTTTTAATCTAATCCAAACTTCCATTCTCCGCAAAACATAAAAATCTCTGTAGCATAAGACGTATTAAAGATATAAAAAGATACTTATTTTTATATCTCTCAGCATTTATTGTATATACAGAAAAAAAGATTAATCTTACATCAAGACTGTATATTTTTATATACAAGTAAGAATATTATAATCTTCTTTAAAAAATTTATTTTAGTCTTGATTTGATTGAATTTATATTGATATAAGTATAGATATTCTCATATATAATCTTACAAAATATAATGTAGAAAATTTTTAGTCTTGAATTGAGCAAATATTATAATATTTGTATCAAATCAAGACTAAAATTCTTTAAGAAGATTATAATAGTCTTGCTTATATATGTATTTTATATATATAAGATTATACGCAATGAAAAAGATACAAGCAATGTTTGTTTCAACTCAAGACTAATTTTTGTTCTAGAATGTTTCCATGTTCGAACATCTTTTTAATTGCAATTATTTTGAAAGAATAAAAATTCTATTGCTACTATACCGCGCAAATACACAAATTTGAAGGAAGTATTATGACAAGAAAGTATTATGCACCGAGGAAAGTAGAATTCAAGTGACTTTTAACTTGATATGCAATTTTGAATAAATAAAGTAACATCACTTTAAGAACGCGTGCAAAGCTTTTCGGAGCTTAAAATGTTCCCACGCACAATCCGTGCGCTTAACAAGTCACTCTCACGTTTCACTCATGCCTGAAAAAGCAATCGCCGACGAGTAGAGCGAAGTTAATCGCGACACTAGTCGATGTAAACTATCCTTCGATGATACTTCTCTAAGTCCTGCGATATTGCGAACCAATTCCCCGAGGCAACCGACCTGTCCCCCATCATTCTCACAATTTCCCATACGCTTTATGCCGGTACAGTCTTTCATGGGGTCTTTGCTAGGGTCAGAACACTTCCATGATCGATAAAATTGTATCTCGAGTTTGCGGTTCTTGCCCACAAAATCAATTACACATTTAATCCTAAGGCATCTCTTTTTTTTATCACAACCATGAAAAATTCAATTTGTTGCTTACACTTAATGACGAATTAAAATTGTTTTTATCCCTTTACATTCTTAACATTATATATATCTTATTTTCAAATAATCAATACTTATAATTTTAGTTAATTTAAATATATATTTTTATATTATTATTTTTAAAAAATATATGTTGTAACTTTTAGAAAACGATATATAATATAAATTGTATTACAAAATATTTGGAGTAACCTCAGATAAAGAAATCTGTTGACGATAGATTTTGTAAAATAGCTACAAATTTTATTAGCAGAAAAAACAGAACACTAGCAAAGATAAAACAGTTATATATTATCCTAAGAATAAATTGTCAAAAAAAAACAACTAAAATCTGCCATTTCACATAAATTAGTTAAATTATATAATATAAAATATTTAAAATCAAAACTGTATCCCAAAACTAGCATCCTGCCAATAATTTGCTTATTAATATCATAAACACAATTACTTCTCAGTTTTTTAAAGAAATTATTTGTCTAATAAATACCAATTGAAACAAAATGTTTTACCGGTCACATAAACCTGTAATATTAAAGAAAACAATTATATAATAATTGTCATACTAAATCCTCATCCTCAATAGAGAGATCAACGTATATAAATAATAGTTCTTCTTTGAGATAAGATAAATTTAATTTTTTTATATAAACGCTAATTTTCGATAATAGCTTACTCATATTACCAAATAAATCGAAAAATACGAGAAATATTTGGCGAGCATCCATTTTGTAACATGTTGTGTGATATTCAACGCTCACCTACGTTAAGTATTTCAGTTTAAATATATACGTAAACATTATAAATATGTCACTTCGTACGACCGTGACTCGAGCAGGTAGATAAAGACGCGTGGATGAAAAAACGTATGCCGCTCCGGATGTGTCTTTGCGTTATTACCTCTCAAGACGCGATCGCGATAGGCACTAAGAAAAGACATGGCGGTTTTCTACGAACAATTAACTACTATCAGTCCGTGCGGTTCCTTAACTTCCACGATAAGCGACTCGTAAGCGTGTTGGGATAACGGATACTCGTCGCAATAATTATTTCACGTTGTTCAACCGATTCATCCGAAGTAAAAATCGGAACGATAAAAAACTGCAAATTATACACCTATATAATATAATTTATATATATATATATATATAATATATTTATTAGATTATATATTTATTTTACAATACTTGGAAATTGTTTCTTAAAATGCAAAGCTTAAAATCCAAGATCTGGATATTTTCTAGTAAAGATGTATTCTAGTAAAGATGTGAATCGCTATTCATTGAATTCACGATCGAATTGTGATATATGGAGGTATTCGTCGATAAATTGAAACATTAAGAAGAAAATATTCGGCGTGCGTTTACCCCGTTGTTGAATATTTCATATTCATATGTACTTCGGCTGATACCAGGCGGGCAATATTTGTTTTCTTTTTTCCGCGGCGCGGTGAACTATATTTGTTATCATTTGCGCGGCGAGTGGGTAGGCAACAGCATCGTATGATCTAAAATCCTTAAGACATGATCGCAACGCGAGAAGAAAATACAATTATGAATGCTTATAACGATTCGTGAACGATACATAAAAATGATTATTTATCAGAAAATATCATATAATTTATTCCTATAAATTAGAAGATGATGTGGAAAAGAATAGAAATCGTACGTTATTTTTTCACGTCGCAGATAAGAAATAATAAGGATTTAATTGACATACAACAATCGTAATCCCATATTTTCATACCTGTATCCTGAATCATAGGAGTTGTGTGTATCAATGATTCGTTGAAACCTTTGTTGTTTGAGATTTTTTTCTTGATACAACTTGCGTTATATATTGCGAACGTGAACGAAGATCTTTTTTTTCATGTTGTTCTTCCGTCACGACGTAATAAAATATGCTTGCAATTAACATCGAAAGTGCCGTACAAAGCACCGCGCGAACCGTAATTAACTATGTTTCCATGAGTGTGATGTATATGTGCAAAGAGGGAACCTGAAAAGAGAAATAGAACAGGCTGGAGAAGCATCGGACAACGGCGGAGCAACCATGAGGTGAACATTATTAATTATTTTGTTTACGGAAAATTGATCCGTTTATAACTATCTTGTGAAATATTAATTAAATTTGAACATTAATCTGTATATATTTGTATTTTATAGTTCAACATAAACATAACTCCGCCGCTGCGCATCATATGCGCTGTGAACAAATTTCATTTTTTTTTCAACTTAAAGATAAAAAATAAATCTGTGAAAAAAATTACATATATAAGACATGATATTCCAGATCTCCCGTGACAACCATTGACAGATTATTTTAAGACAAAAATTTTTATCAAAGTGCAAGGCTCTAAAGTAGTTTTTCAAATCAGAAGTGTTTTGGAAACGCGCAAATTTTGGGACAATTTAATTTTAAATTTTAATTTAAGAACTATTATAATCTTGACATTTTGGTATTACAATCTTTGTTCTAAAATAACTTCAGGAATATATTTATCTATAATATAATGTATATTTACGATGATTAATATATAATATATATATATATATATACATATATTTCAAGTTAATATACATATAATGCAAATAATGCAAATAAAAACATAACAGATTTATTTTTTTGTCTTTCATATGTAATTGCTAGGTGATAATTTCTCCAAATGAAATCACCGTGAACCTGTCAGCGCGCTCTGGAGAAAACGATAAATTAAAAAAATAGTTAAATACGAACAGTAGTTGCGCAGTATCTGATAAAATTCGATTTCTATATAACATCTTGCGAATTGCATATCATCGCAATCGATTCTCCGTTCCCAAAAACTGCATCCGCCGCGCTCCGTAATTTCCCAGTGCCGTCCCAAGGAAGACGAAGGGCGGCACGTGACTTACCCCATCATCGTGGCACACCGGCACGGCCGTTCGGAATGTTTTGACAGGGGGTGGGTGCGGCGCGTGGCGCATAGCTGTTTGTAAAACATCACCGGCTCCTTTATCGGCGACGATATTAAGCGGCGCATGGGTCACGCCGGACCGCCTCGGCCATTGTTCGCATTGTCGCGGCTCGATTGCCGAGAAGAAAGGGCAGCTATGTTATACGAGGGGCGAGGGGGGTGGCATTGTCGATCAAGCGAGGCGCCGTCGTGATTTCCCTGTATCCCGCGCCCGCGATAATCTAATTGAAAATAAATCCCCCGGTAACCGAGACGGCAGCGATAACCTTCACCCCTCTGCCATTTCATGAGGGTTACAGACAGTATTCTTCGGTCCAGGTCGGTGTGCAGTCGGCGTGATTGGAAGAATTAAACTAGTAGAGATTCTCGTAATTAATTCGAGATAATATATATGACATCTTAAATCTCAATTAGCGGGACAAGATTCGATAAAAATGTTCACGATTTTAATTTCAATAGCTTCTCTGAATGTTTAGGATGGAGGTCTTTAAAATTTTTAATTCTCAAATACATTTTTACATTGTATTTAAATTGGTATGGGAAAAAATTAAGATTTTTAAAATTGATATTTTATTCTTTTAATGATAACTAAACTTGTTAATTTACATAAAATTCCTAATTTTTCAAGAATTAATTAAAAAAAGAGTGACATTTACCTAATATTACTAAAAATTTTAAAAGAACAACAATAGAATAAATGACATTTTACATTATCTCCATTTTTGTCTTATATAAAGGTAGGTATGGTGAAATATATTTACTCGTGTAAGGGCGTCGCATATTTCAGGATTCTGTAAACAGGATGATAACGCTCGCATCGCGGACGCGTAATCAGCGCGCGATTTATTATTTGCGCGAGCCGAAACGATAATTTTCGCGGTCCGCGGCGTATGTCACTCACGAAGTATCGCGAGTCGTCACGCGAAAAGGGTAGATGGTGTCCCCGACGGGGTGGAAACGTGAAAACGTGACGGCTACGCGTCCGTATTGTTTGCGCGACGAAAGTAGGGACCCGCGGAGCGCTTATTTACACGGGACAAATAGGCAAACAAGGAATTGCCGCGCGGCTCACCGCGCATCAAGTTTGCTCGGAAGAGTCCTGCAACGACAATTAGTCGATAATTTCGATAAGAAATGAAAACGAGAAAGTACAGTCATCATTTGTTGATTCCTGACCGTAACGTAAGTTAGAAACAAAAAAATGCTGCTATAATAACAATTTTTTTCGCGAATTACATATTATTAGATATCGCAATGATTCGTTATTAAACAATTAAATAAACTTTGATAGTTTCTTGGTAATAATTTGTATGTATCGTTATGTAAAATACGATAAAATTACACGTCCTAACTACTCTAGATACGAGAGAAAATAAGAATGTTAGAATAGAATAACGTTTTATTATGCTTATAATTCGTCATCATGTTATCGCATTATTTATGGAAGTCAAGTGTTAATTTTGTCGTAAAGAAGAAGTAATATGAGGTAATTACATATTTCACATATAGAAGAGAAGTATTACTATCATTTATTTTGTGAGCAAAGACCCTTATTTATCTGTAGTAAAAAAATGATTAGTGAATTTAAAATTAAACATAAAAATAGATTATTATTGTTAAAGAAAGAAGAAGAGAGGGATGATTACATTTGTCGTTAGTTTATCATCGATCAGGATGCTAATGGATTTTATCGACAGCGAGTTAGAAGAACGTTTGAAGAATATTAGCGACATTTATTCATATTTGCCAATAATTTTTTTCATAAGGAAATATTCACAAATATGAATCAAATTTTATTTTATCTCCAATCTACGAAATATATCCGCTTCGAATCTACGCAAAATCCACCGAAGTCGCGCAAATTTATCGTCCATAAAATATACACTAGGCATATTGACGTAATATTCGGTTAATAAATCATCTACTATAAAAAATACGTCCATCGTATGTACATAACGCCGTTATTGAAAAATTATTCGTGTAGATTTTTTACCAATGTATGTACTTCCTTGTGATTGCATTCAAAATATTATGGCTATCAGTTTTCCAATGAAAGCGTGAACCAAAAATTTATTAGGCAAAATTACTGTTAAGAAAAATCAATTGTTTTTATTTTGCATCAAGTATTATTTTCAAGTACTGTTGCTATAAATAATTAATAAATTCAATTTAAATTTTCAAATAATGACTTTTTAATAGGAGGAAACATCAAAAATAAAAGGCGTATCAAAGACGTTAATTTAAAGAATATAAAAATAAAATATCTGAATATTAACTTAAATATCATAGCGTTATGTTTAATCGGCAGATTATAATGTTATCGGTCATTCTGCGTGCAATCTCGATGATAATGGACTAACATTATAAAGCAAATAATTGCTCATTGCTTCTTACTGCTGACTGGGATTAAATTCCTCTGCATGATGGAAAATTCCTTTCTCTCTTATCATCTCTTTATCAAATCAAAAATTAAGTTCATGGAAAGGGAAAATTCGCAGGAAAAGAAGAACATGAGGAAATCTATGCTTTTTTTAAATTTCACGACCTACATATACATATTACGTATATAAATTGAATAAATGACTCATGTTTTTCATGTAATCTTTTAACATGCATTATAACGCATGCGTTCAACAGAATAAAAGGTATTGTAGAAATATTTGAGTTACATTTTAAAAAGAGATGCTTGTTTTCGCAGGCAAGCAGAAAAATGTTCGTACAATACATCGCACCGGAAGTAAATGGCGTTAGTTCAGGATCGGAATATTCGCGTAACGACGAAATCTTTTTCGTAGCCGATCGCGCCACTCGCGCGCAAGCTTAGCCAGTCACGCCAAACGGGGTTGGTTGCAGCGCATGCCACGGGGACTGAAGTCTGTTTGCTCATGAAATATGCAGGCATGCGCCCTCCATAACTGCTCGTAAGCACTGAAACTTGCGTGCAACGTCGGGCTACCGAGCTACGGGATTTTCCGTTCTTCCACACGAGGGGGGGGGGGGGGACCATTTACGAAGACGATGCGCATATATGCGCGAACGCTGAACCATGTGGATTAATTCTTTGGTGTTAAGAAATAATAGAGATGTGGGTGAAGTAAGTAAGTCAAATGTATAGGTATGTATGTATTTATATAGAATATAAAAAAATATGCAATAGTTTTTTACTAATAATTTTATTAATGAAATTTGTATTCTTATATTTAAATTATTATAATTGATTTAATTTGTATCCTTGTATTTTGTTAATTTCATATTAATATTTTGAATTTTGATAAACTATAAAAATATCTGTCTGTTTTATATCATACATAGTATTAAAAATGGCACTTTGAAGCTTTTATGTATCAATTTTTTTAATATTCGAAGATAATAATGTAATCTCTTGTAACATGTATTTATTTTACAAAATGCTATAATTATTTTATTTTATTCAATATTATGCATGAAATACACATATAGACCACCATACGGCATGGACAATTTTATTTTAATCATCAACTGATATTATTTTATTTTTGTAAACTTTGATTTGAGATAGTTGGAAAAAAAACAGAGTTCAAAGTTTGCTTGGAACAAAGAAGAAGATGTCCATTTATACGTATGCTGGTAACGATAATTCTAGCTAGACAAAATGAACTAGCATGCTCAGCAGTCATTGATGTTAAATTATTTTTATTTTATCTTTAAAATATTCTTAGATCCAAACGTTACTAATATTAAAATAATAACATTACTGATATTAAAAGACAATGGTCAATAAAATTTCTGATCAAAAAACTTTAAATATAATCACGTTTTTCATGTTCTATACACGTGTCACAAAAAAGAAAGTATTATATAATATTTATACAAGCGTATTATATAATGTTCACAAATAGATTCGTAAAATGCAGCTTATTAAAGAAGAATTCAACGTCAAAAAGATTGAGTCAACGAAATCTTCGCCTTCTTATTTCAACGATTGCCAGTGCAGTTGGCTTAATGAACGTAAATCGATACCTTCCGCAAGAGGAGGTATGTAAGTACCGCGTGCGCAAATACGGTTTTTTGTTACTTGCGCCAGGAGCGATGGTCAATATTACATCAAGAGCTCCGAATTGATCGAGCTACGTACCGCGTACAAACATTTTAACAAACATTCTCTGCTTTGCCGTTAAACGTGCTATTTAAACGAGAGTTACGCGTCTTGAACTACTTTGCGCGAATAATCATTCAACGCTCGATATCGAACAGTTTTGAAGCAAGTATTTTGTAATTTACGCTTATTTATTATTGCGAAATGGCGAATCAAGTTGATCAAAATACGAACAATCGCCATTAACGATTTACGCGGAACTGTAGTTCTTTTTTTTTTTTTTTTTTTTTTCATTCGCGATCAATCCTGCTCCGAGACCGGATATTTCAAACCAACGCGTTTTGTTCATAACAAATATTTCGCGCTGCAGCCGGAAATTGCCGCTTTCACGAAACACAACGGACTGCGTTCGATGCCTGACGCCGGCAATACACCGATGATTCGACCGGACAGAGATGAATAAAATGGCCTTTCATACGCGATCGGTATCGAGCCCGATTCCGACGGGGATTAATTGCGATAACCTGGCCTGCAATGGAGAGGGGTCGTGACAACATATGCCGTCCATGGGGTTAAATAATCCGGCATGTCTCGTCGTCGCGCGGACGCCTATCTAACTTATGCGCAACGTGACGAGCTTTCGTGCGCCACGTAAGGTCGTAAAAAGGCTGACAGGTACACACCTTGGCGTGTCAACCTGGCGAACGCCAACATCGCGTCGGGCCATATGCCTCGCTTTTAGCTCGCGAGGCGAGGTGCACCAATCTGAGAGCGGCTCGTGTTTAGATTATCCATGGGGTGTAAAGAGACAGCGCCGTATGTAACGCGGGTACACACAAATGAGCGAGATGACAACAACGTGAAAGGTTTAATGTTGCAACGGGTCACGAAATGACGTTGAAAGTTACTTTATAAAATTGCCAGCACTAAGAATCAGTATTTCACATTCTTGTTACACGTCTTCAAGCATTTAATTATGATTGATCGATTCTTAAAAAAATAGCTGAAGACCTCACGTTCCAAGTAAGACGTTAATGATATGAAAGAGTTGACGCGCAATTTGCGATGACAAGTTATGAAGTAATAGTATCGAAAATAACGATATCAAATCAAATCAAATGATAAAAGGAAGCAAATTGCTCTTTAATGAGATTTCAAAGAATAAAAATATGTTGCAGAGAAAAAAACATGTTACATGTTAGGCAAACGTGAAAAGACTTTAATGTATTATGGAAATTTATTGGAGGTGATGTATTGGGGAAATTTGAAAAATATGATGTATATACATACCCCACACACACATACACACACACGCGCGCGCGCGCGCTCATGCATTATATATGTATATATAAAATTTGAAAATTTATTTATTTCCTTACGCGAACTGTCTAAATCCTGTAAATTTTTAACATGTTTGTTTTTACATATATTTTTACAAATCAAATGTGAAAAATAAAATTTTAAAAGATAAGATACATTTATAAATGAAAAGATTTCTAATTTCGTATCTGATGTAAGATCTTTTCTTTCCTTTGTCAGTTTTTCTTCCGGGCCGAAAACTTTCCTGGCCGCTTGTCGACGAAACGATGAACGCATATTAGAGCAGACCAATAGCTCGATAAGGTCCAATCGATAATAGTCACTCGGTTGGCTGGATGACTGACTGGTTGGTCGGCATATACCTACATATATTATATACGTACATATATATTATATACGTATAAGATATATACATAAGATCTCTCTCTCTCTCTCTCTCTCTCTCTCTCTCTCTCTCTCTCTCTCGCACTCTCTGTCTTTTCCCCTCATCTCTCGCTCTCTCTCATTTGACTGGTTCACCCTGTGTGTAAGGGCGAATAAGACCGAGTAAGGGGTAGTAGGTAGGTAGGTGGTATAGATTGAGCAAACAGCGCGTTTATAGCGCAGAAGGGACTCCTCTGAATTTCCTCGACACGAACCGATCGCGGCGGCAAGTACGATGCGGTACTCGAAAGAGAGAGAAAGAATTTTCTCTATTACACCAGCCAAATTATCGATTGCTCGCCGATGAGCATCGTTTTCGCACGGGCTCGCGAAAAGGAGCATAAATTCCTAATAATTGTAAAATTAGACGCATACGCTTATAAGTTATGCTATTAAGCGTGTTTTCATCGCGAAAATATTTTTGCTTGATTTTTTTCTTATTTTTATGTTTATCTTGTATGATCACCGTTATCATTACCGAGAGACTACTGCGATGCCCTACATTTCGCGATAAAATAAGGTTGATTATACCCAGAACCCTGTGAAAGTAAGACTTAAAGAAGAATAAAAAAATTATTCTTTGATGTAGATAAACCAAGTGATTTTTCTGAGATTGTTGAATATTGAATAAAGCGATGTTTTAATAAATTGTGATATATAAATTTTTTTATTTAATTTTATTACGGAAGATGTCTGAATAATCTTGTATAAATTTTTAACAAAGCAAACAGTTAAATAAATTAAATAATCATTAGAAGGAACATGACATTTTAAGGCATAAAAAATATATTTTTATAATTACATTCTGAAGAAGTATTTACGATACCTCGATTAAAAATATTCTATTCTATTTTTCTCTGAATAATTCCTAATATATTCTAATTAAAGTATTTTTTCTAATCAAACTTTAACGTTCCACTTTATGCATTGCTTAAAAAAAAAACGAAACGTTTGCGAGGTCGTTTTAGCGGAATAAACGAGGACCCCGAAAGAAAGAAGTTCATAGCTTCGAACGAGGTAGATTCATGTATGTAACGTCATTTCAATTCGGACCGATGCTTTGCCCGATCGGCTACGGCCCTCATCGTCCGCGGATGAACGGGCGAATGAATCTTCCTCTACGCTGCAGAGGGTAACGTCGTAAAAAATTCATTATCCATCCGAGGAATCGATCGCCGAGCCCCGTGTAATTACGTGCTCTTTACACCACACCACGCACCCGCTCCCTCGAAGACCGGACGTAATGAGAACGCGAAAAAAAGTCGACAACGAGGCGCGATCGGGCTCCTCTGTCTTTGCCTACGTTGCATAGACACATCGTCGACCAATCCGTCGACAACTCGACCAATCGTAAAATCTACGTGAGCCTGGCTGGGGAAATTCCAGTTAATAAACCAAAACTTGATGAGTAAATTTATTGAATAGTTAATAATTAAATAATTAGAAACAGCGATAACAAATTACATTTCCTTCTTGCTCTTTCGTATTTTTTTCGTATTTTTTAATAAAAACACTTAATTTCAACTATACTACCACAAATTTTATATTTTTGCTAGAATTATTGGAACAGCGTCATATTTATCAAGCTTTTTTTTTATTTTTTGTTTGTTATCATTGATTATTTAGTTGATACTGAAATATATTTTAATATATTGATATTTGAATGGAAATGAAATGCGAAAAGGTCAAAGGTCTGACATTTCGCACGAGGCACATTTAACGTTAGGAATGTGCCGTTCTCGAATATGCTGCTGCCATTATTTCAATCCGGAACAAATCGCTAATTTTGCAGTGCGTTCCGCGATTTATACCTTTCAGTCGTGATTCTTGCGAGGAACGTGTGTCTGTGTGCTAGTGGAATATACGAAAGCTACACGGTATAAAAATAAATAATTAAAAAAATATGTTAATTTTTTCTTAAGCTATATTAATTCTGCAATCCCATTTGTTTTATTAACTACATCTAAATGATAATAATAATTTTTATATTAATTAAAATTGATACAAAATAATATATGTATTGATTTATTATTTTACAAACTTACTCATAGATACACATTCAATATGTACACATCCAATTGAATAGTGTTTTTGGAAGAATTTTTATTATCTGCATTATTTGTGTATAAAAAAAAGATCTATCATGATTTATAACAATTTACAACTTGAGATTATAATATCAGTACGCAGTTCTTCCATATCTCCTTGTCTATCCGTTCTTCGTATGAAATATCAAGCGTATCAAATTTTATTTTAGAAAAGATAAAGATAAAGATAAAGAATTGTTTTAAAAGTATTTTACAAGTGTAAAAATTGTTTGTTTTTTAAATAAAATCAATAAAAATATTAGATTTCTGCTTATCGATCTAACTTTCATAATTAAATCTGTTATTTGTATATTCACTTTATAAACATTTAAGTTAAACGAGGAACATCTTAAAAAAGTTATATTATAATGATGCCAATAAATAATCTGAATAATTCCTAATATTCTAATTAAAGTATTTTTCTAAACAAATAGAAACATTTTATTTTCTTGTGGTACATTATTACAAATTTCTCTGACATTAAGAATAATTTAATAAAATCGGAGTAATTTTATAAAGTCCCATTAAGCATTCGATAATTGTGATGCTAATTAATTATCATCGATATCCGGAAGAAACGATGTTCACGAGCGAAAAGAAGTTTTCAAGCTCCTAATCTAATTTTGCGAGACTCGCTTTACCAGCGCGCACCAAGGGATTGCTTTTAATTAATTGTATCAACTACCGTTGAGGCAACGAAGTGGATGTGATTTGACTAACGAGACAAATTCTTAAATTAATGAAGAAACTACCCCGACTCTCTGAAACAGTGCCCTCCCCCAATCCTCTTCTTAGTATCTTCTCGTCTTTTCTATTAGTCGCTTTTCCACATTCACTGGCCCTCATTTCTGATTATTTAATTAGATTTGATTTACACTCGATTTGTTTCTTAATCTTCTATTACTTTTTTTTTCTTGATTAAATGTTGCGTAAAAATTATATATAAGAATAATATTTATAAGAATAAAAATTATAAGACTAAACAAAAAATATTTTGTATATTTATAATTTTAATATGCATTTTATATATATATATATATATATATATTTTATCATAAATGATGCATAGAGCAAGATAAATGTAATGGCATTAAATTTAAATTAAAAAATTTTTGTATTTCGTATTACAAAAATTTAATTCAAGATTAAAAGTCCATCGTTCAATTTTACTGAAAGTATTCGTTCGAATTACAGGCTTTTCCAAAAATCAATTTTGTTTGGAAATAAAATTCAATTGCGACAACGCGAAATCCCTCGCAAAGTGTAATATACACTGTCCTTCAGAGAGGAAAGTAAAAAAAAAACCGGGGATTGTTTTCCGAAGTAATAAATTCCGCGCACAGAGGGATCTATCATGATAGTAAATTCTCGTCCGACAACGAAATCCTGCGCAAAGCGTCGCGCGCTGTTATTATGGAAAGAAGAAAAACAATCTCGCGAAGTAATAAATCCCAGGCACACAGGCTGTGCCGCTATTCGCGCAACGCCGCGTTGTAAATTCGTGTCTCTCGTCGGTGAAACGGATTTTACTTCGGAATAACGCACGAACATTTCGTCGTCGAGTATCTTATCGTCGGCACGGCGCAACGTGCGTTATCAGGTAATGTATTTATGGGGTGGGATATGAACTTAGAGGATAGATATCGCGAGTTCGTAAGGCTGATACGTTTAGCGACAACGGCGTTGTGCGTGTTGGCAGAAATGTACAGGGTAGACTGAAAATGAGCAGCGTTGGCTGATAACTTATTTCGAAAGGAAATCACAAATTCTCTTTCGCTCGATTCTCATTCTTTCTACCATTTAGCAAATTGCACAAAACTTTGGATCGAATATATTTTTACTTTGACATTATTATTATTTTTGTAAATAATCAGTCTATCATGGGCGTGAGCAAAATATTTCCGATAACGACACTTCACTTCTTACACAGTTACATAATGTAGCGCATTTGTTTTCGTTAATAATATTAATTTCTAAATATCATTACGTACTTTAGAGACACTTCGTATGTACGATAATGAAATCCATGAGATGAGCGTAATATCATTACACGTTACACATAGAGCGTGTTATTTATAGAAATGAAAGCTACGCCCTTTAAGAGCACCGAGATGACGTTTCGCCGACTTCACGTTCTGTAACGAGGTGGTGTGTTAAACGTGTTAGAGATATAAAGCAGAGAAGCGGTATCTCACCAAATGTACGCTTACGTAACGTTTTATTACGCTGTAATTCACGTACGATATGACGAATAATCTGTTGAAAAATATACGAAAAAATATCTGTCTCTCGAAATAAGATATTTATACTTAGATAGACGTAACGTGCAAGGATAAGCACGTTGTTGCCAAAAATAAAAAAAAAATGGAATGATGAAAAACATTGGATTCAATAATTTGATAACGACGAAATATTCAACTTAATATTTCAAACACTATATCGATCAATTTACTTTTTGGAATAATCGATATGATTAAGGAAGCAATATCTGACTATATATATATATATTTTTTTTTTTTCTTACATCTCGATTACTCATATCAAGTCTTTATTTCGATATATCTAGGATATAAAAATATGTAAATTATGCCATTTACTATCAATCAATCACTTACATATTTTAAAAGATTTGAAATGAAGATTGAGTGAAGCGATGAGTAATCGAGGTATGAGAAGAAATCAATTTTTTACGAGTACGATAGTTATGGTGCGGTCATCCGTGGTTTTTAAAGTGGGACAGCCTGGCTTTACATCAAAATTATTTATAGAGAGGTGTACGGCCAAAAATTTAAATTCGGGTAGCTCGTTCACGCGTCATCACGGGATCACAAGTGCATGCCACCGGCGCTGACGGGTTTACACAAGTGTCTCGCATAACATTAATTGATCCTCAACTTCAAGTCAAGATAATAAATTTTATTTCATCATTTTTTATCAACATCACGCAATAATATTAAACCGTTTAACTTTTTGTATGCATAATTCTATTCTCATTTTATTTATAAATTGCAATATTATAATGACAAAGCATCATAATTTTTAGATAACGCCAGAATTAGAGGGGAAGGGAGTGTAGATCAATAATAATAATAGAATATAAAGAAGGAACTTTATCATATATTATGGTATTAAAGTATGTATTTGTTGTTGCGCAACTTTTAGATTTGCAATTTTCTTAAATGTGATTCCCTTAATTTTTGGCACTCAGAAAAGGTGAACGATCGTTGTCGGAATGTCAGGCGTCGAAAACACCGCGATCGGCCAAAATATTTAACCTGCGATTAACCGCTCCTCCCGTACACAGAATGATTCAAGAATCAAATACCGAGAGTCAACCCGTGGGGTAGACTGGGTACATATTGTACTCGAATACTACCATCTTGCCTACACGAACTAAGCGAGTTTGTACGTGGCGCAGCGTCGCGTGTATGACGACGACATAATAGTAGTTACACACACGCACACGCACACGCACACACACACACACACACACACACACACACACACACACACACACACACACACATATATATATATATATCACCCAAGAGGGAAACGGAGAAAGAGAGAGAATGAAAGAGAATGGGAGAGAGGGCAGAAGGGCCGCTCTTAATGGGAATGACAGAGAGGGATAGACATGTAAGAGTGAGAAGAAGGAGACATGAGGCTTGAAAAGAAAGAGAGAGGAATACCCTGTAAAGAGGGAAGGAGGTAAGAGAGAAAGAGGGAGAAAGCGCGAACGAGAGAAGGGAGATACCCCGGGAGAGCGAGGAAGACTGGAAAGAGAGAAACGGCAGAGATGCTGCTGACATTGCTTGAACATATTTGAGTTGCTCCGCTCATGACCAAATATTTATTTATTTGCTCGGTAATACACATTTGTATTAACCGCGTAGCGCGCGATTCGAGGCACGTTCATTCAGATTTCCCTCGCAAATTTCGTCGGCCCGCCACAACGCGCGCGCGACTAATTGGCAACCGCCCGCGGCCACTTATCGCACTTATCGCACTCGTATCGAAGACTTACCTGCCGCCCCAATCACACGTGAAATACTAACGTTTTCGACACGTGAGAATCCTCCTCCTCTGGCGACCATCTTATTATTTGGAGCAATGTATCTTTTATTTACAATCTCTTAAAACTGATCTTTTTTCTCAAAGAAATTTAGTGACAATTCTAGGTACTTCTAGTCACTAATGTTTTATCGTATATTTATATAATAATGTTTCTTAGGTTCTAATATGCTAAAATTAAACTTAAGTTGAGACATAGTTATTTAACAAAACGGCTGCAAAAATAAAATCAAGATGAAATAATTTTAGTAAAAAAACTTAGCAATACAAAAGATATTTATTTTTTATTTATGTTATACTCTGTTGAAGAGAAAAGCTAATTTTAACTGTACAACATAATAATAAATGTGATATTTTTCCGTATAATATAATGAAGTAACAGAATTTTAAGTAGTGCCAAATAATGTTAACTGACAGGCTCTCCACATCTTTTTATCTTGTCATCTGCCTGTAGACATGTGTCGCTAAACAAAGAGAGAAAAAAAAAACCGCAATTTGTACGAGTAGACAATCGCGTACGCGACAGTGTTGCGTGATAGATTCGAAACGTATATAACGTATATAATACGTATATTATATTTGCGATTACATATACCAACAAATTTCCCGATGCTCGATATTCCGGCCATTTACTTTTCTCCGCGTCTTTCCCGGGCCCGGAGATCCTCGATATATAACGTTTCGATCGCGTTACCGGCTGCAGTTCGCTGCTATACCATTATTTGGCTGAACCAATCTTTACCTTTGATACGAAGCGGTATAAGTGGAGGGAATTACTGGAACGGCTGTTTGAGTTGGAAATATTTGGAGTGACGCTTCGTTCTGCCGAAGGGTTTATTGAATTTTGTTTGGCGATATTGTAACTTCGACTGCTTGACATACGCCGGAGTATCTCTCAATCACTGCACTACATATGCTGCTTCCGCGTTCCTAACTAACAAATCAACTGAGCTTCTCCTTGATTTTGCCGAGAAATCGTAAATCACTGGTCGTGAGATGAATTTTGAAAGATCAATGCAAATTGTAATATAAAAGAGGGCAAAAATATCTATGAATATATTAGTCTTTCTGTTTTTTTACGTTTACGTATTAATAATTTAGCTGTTAAATTATTTCTGGCGGTATCTCTACGCGATGACAAAAGTACTTATAATATAGGGACACGGACATAAAGTAGTATAATCACAGAAAAATGATATTTCATGGAAATATCTGCAATATTGAACTAAGACAATGTTATATCTGTTGACATTATGATATCGAGATAATTCCAGGTGCAAAAGAATAACATAAACCGATATCTATGCATGTACATTATAGGTTTATCTAAAAAATTTTGTCGATTGGCTACCGATTAGCAGATCTTCGGCTACATACCTCGACCCAATCGGAGAAAGCAATCGCTAGTATGTAACGATATTATCGCAAAGTAATGTAGGTCGGACGCAAACAGAACTCCGTTTATCGATTAATTATCAATGAAAAAACTATACAAGGCGGTAATCTCGCCGATTACCCCCGAGACGCTATAAAACAGTTCGTTTCGCTCGGCGTGTCTGCGCCCCGATGGGCGAACAAGCAATGTGTCATTGACGTTTTTATCTAGAAGGGGTCGGAAACCCCATTATCGTGTCTCGGGAAAATCCGTAAGTACAGCAGCATATCATTGATTCTTTAAACCTTGATTAACGACGCAAATCTGTGCCAAGCGGATCTCACTTTGTTAAAGATAATGGCAACACGTAAGATAGAAGCATTATTTTTCTTATTGCGTATTTGCATATTCGATAAGGAAATTTTTCGCCAAGAAAATACGAAGGAGAAAGATCGAAAAATAATAAGGAAATCAGGGCAGAGTTATATCTGTGCACAAATACATGATCAAAACTTAGTTAGGATGCGCAATTATTCGAATTTTAACACTGTAAGCACTGTAAGCACTGCCTGGCCATAGGCATACGAAACGGTTCGAAATTAATCGTACATTTATTCAAGGACTTCCAATAAAATCGGGAACCGCCTACGAAGCTGGAATCGAGGAGGCGCGGCTTGGAACCGCGCGTGTACGTGCCCGTGATAACACGTACATCACGATTACTGGCGAAATCACGTTTCCGGAACGGCGAATAAACGCGTTCGACGATTCGCGAGTGTTTCCCCGGAAATTTTCGCCTCGCTTCCTGGATTCCATACGCTTTCGTTGGTACGTAAATATCGACTCTCTACGTCCGCTCAAGGAAGTTTGCAGTTCGCTACGATTGCGTTTCCATGGCGGAGGAACACACGGGACGTTATTAAAATAGATTAATGCCAAAAACTGCGACGTTCCTCTCTCTGTCTCTGCGTTTTTGTGTCTGCCTATCGTGTTCTTCGCGTTCTTTAACATCTGATAATAATTTTATTTTGCAATTGATCAATTAACGAAAAAAAAAAAAACGTATAGGTGCATATACACATACATTAGTCAAAATATGATTTTTTTTTTATTTAAACATTTTACGTTGAAAGGGAGTTGTGTTCTTTTTTCATAAATTTCTGCCATAAAAAAATGTGACTGTGACGAAAATATAAGCCAATTTTTGCTAGCATTTCCGTGTTTCGCGTTCGTTTATAACTATATCTTCGTTACTTCACCAACTTTTAATAGGATTAATTTATCGCTAAAAACTGCCAATCATTGTTATAATAATTTGACAAAATATTACTGTTTACAATCTCGTCACATATACAAATTATTATTTTTGGCATAAATAATAATATTTCTTAAATAATTTCATATAAATAATAATATCCCATATTTTAATTAAATTTTATTTTTTATGTAAAACACTTACGACTAATACTATTTATATATATAAAACATATAATTTTAATATTATCGTATAAAACCATATTTTGAATTAATCACTTAAAATTAAGCACTTCTCAAAATCAATCTTAATTTTTTTTATCAGACCGCACCGTTCTAAAATTGCTGTTGCAAATTAATTACTGTGCATTGTGATCAATTGGTACATATACAAAATACGAAGCGTCATTAAAATATTCGCAAACATCGTGTGTGAGCGTCGGAAAATTGTTGTGCGAGAGAAACCATTTCGACGGTCAAACGTTTGGCAAATGAGATGCTTCCGTCGCGGGGGAGCCGACTTTAATATCGACAAATAAAACTGAATCCTTTCTAAATATGCCCGGGTATCAGCGGTGCCAACCGAGATCGTCCTGAATCACAAAGTCCGACCCTTACTTACGGAGTCCGTTATGGAGCGTGCCAATAATCGGGAAAAATTCTCGATATCGACTTACGCAAGAACGAGCTGAGACAATACTACCGCGATGCTCTCGACTCGGCTGCACAAGTATACACATAAACGTTTGCGATCGAATGCCACTTCTCTTTATCTCGCGTTTGCAGAGAAAAAAAATAATCGTCGTGAATATTGACGGACAGAGATCCGATGAACTTTCGCTAAATAAAACAAATTTGAATTGAATTTGTCCTCCTCCTGGACAACGGACAAAAAGAAAAGGATAAATGCGGAGAACGAGGGGATAGATTCATGGTCGGCACTTCTCTAGCTTCGGAATAAACAATGACGTTGAGTTTTGCGGTTTGCAGCTTTAGGACGATGACCGACGACGACGACGACGACGACGACGACGACGACGACGACGATGACGACGATGCAGCTGGCGTCGTCGTCGGCGCAGGTGTATCGGCAGCGGATAAGCAAAGGGGGTGGAATGAGGGGGCTGGCAAACACAAGCGGAAAAGAAACGGAGAGCACGGAAACTGGAGAACGTTAAAAGCCGGCCGCGGGGGTGTCTATTTGCGTAGATCGGAGAGATCGGACAAGTGACGCGGAGGTGCCTTTGTCGAACACCGCCAGCACTGTGGGTGGCTTGCTCTCTCTCGTCCTTATCCTTCATTTTCTATCCCATTCCTTGAATCTTTTTCCTCTTTGTCGCATCTTCTCGATTGTCGTTTCACAAGATCTCATTTGCCATCATCATATCATCATTAATACCGTCGCATTATATTAGGAATAATATATTTGCAATTAATAATTTTAAAGAATATTAGAATATTTAGAAGTAAATATCAGTTAAAACAGAAAAAAATAATAACTATTTTTATTTACCAAATATATATTAATATATATTAATAAATCACTATCCTTGATACTACTATGTCTCTTTTGTTGTCACGATCGATTAAACGATGATAGAACAAATGTGCTTCCATTTCATCATCAACCCTCTTTTCTTAAGCCTTAAGTCCACCAACTCTCAGTCGAAACATTGTTCTGCGTGATCCTCTTAGCTGTTCAAGCTTCTTGCGCCATTGTTACTACTTTTTCTTTTTATCATTCACACATTTATTGTTCATAGATTTATCGGTATATTTTATATATATTTTATATATAATAATTACATATCTTACACATCTGTAAAATTTCTTAAATCTATTTCATATTCGTGCAACTTAACAAATATTTTTAACGCTATCGGTATCGTTAATTTTCGAAACAATTTTCAATCTTTCATTTTTGAAAATTATCGCGAAAAATTCGTTGATTGTCACGAGATAAAGATAGGATTAAAATAGCTCGGAAAAATTTGCTATCAAGTGCAGAGTAAAAAAAAAAAAGATTCACACACGCTACGCATGAACGCGTTTACTCTTGCGTTATCGCGCGATAATTTCTCTTTTCCTTTTTAATCGCGAACGACAAGCGCGACGTCTCATTTAAAATGGAACGTCTCGCGCAGTCACGGGAACTTAAGAGATTGGTATTGATTGGTCTGTTTGCGAAGGACATACAAGCCAATACACGGAGCCGAGTCGAGAGTGGAACGCGACGGCGCGGCGCGGCGCGGCGCGGCGCGGCGCGGCGCGGCGCGGCGGAACGTAGCGTGTTAATATTGGCACGGAAATTACATAAAACGAAGGAAGCATGCCGGAACTATACGTCTCTCGACAAATCCGCCGATCGATCTCTTCCCGCCGGGAAAGAAGATCCGGGATGTTGCGACTCTTGTTCACACGCACGTACCCATTTTCGATCAAACAACGTCTTCCGTTGAATGGAAGAAAAACAGCAATAATTACCTCGTCGTTGCATCCTCCAGGGATATTTTTAAATTACATATCAGAAAATAATAAAAAGACATGAAGGCGATGAACTTCGCGGGAAAAGACAAAAGCTTAATTGAACACGGAAAATCCGATACCGTGGAAATATTTAATAATGATCTATAAGAAATACTCTGATTTATTACAATACACTTCTCAAACGTGTGTGTCGATATGGAATGATAATGTGAAAATTTCTCATTGAATTGCGGCATTAAATAATAAAATCGCTGCTAATTAACAATATTTAATGGGACACGGGAATGAACACGAATAAGTAAAACGCATTTCTGGTTATTCGCATAAATTATGTTTACGTGAAATATGGGGATTGCTTTGAAAGTCAATACTTGGAATTTATGGCGCGGGTCTGCAAATTACATCGCGCAACGTAAATCGAATTACTCTGTAGCCCGGGATACGTATCTGTAGGTTACGCCAAGTTCAAATATATCTATGTCTACCGGGTAAACATTTTAGATCAATGCGCGAAATGGTCTTGACAAAGGGCAACTAATTACGTTAAACAACATGAATATCAGACATTATCGATTCATTGAATAACAAGTTAATAATAGTTTATTATTAACGCGGTCAATGATCTACTATCGGTTATACAAACAGCATTCTCACCGACGCGATTAAACCGCTATTTGTTCAATATTATCGCACACCTAAGTCCGTTAGGATTGTCCGAGTACACGGATAATTAGGATTAGAATATATAAACATAAGCTAGTTAGTAAAAAGTATTTTGCCATACACAGAATGAATTTCGACTATGTTTTCGTTGCATTTGTAATTAAACGCAGAATAGCTTTTAAAGAATAGCTTTTAAAAGATATATTATCTACATTAAATGTAGATATAATTATGCATATTAAATAAAAATATTATTAGATAACGTTAATGAATGATGTGGTTGTTTAAACAAACAACATTCGAATAATGTATTCAATTCATATTTTCTCCAAGAAAAATGAAGTTTTTTTTTTTATCATGCATAATTAATCTAGATTATTACTACTCAGAATCAAATTGTTCGTGAAATCACAAAGAAACGTTTTGGATCCCTTTCCGATGCGAAGAATGCGTTTTACGCGACTGCGGATGTGTTTTCGAAGAAATGGAAAGACGAGAAAGCGTGGCGCGACGCGACGAGTCAGCAGAAGTGGGCCCCACTTGAGAGGCCGTGCGCATATCGGACCCTTTCGACGAAAAGCCGAACGCGCCGCTATTTGCCCAGCAATGACGATCAAACACCGGGATCGTGCCTATTTCGTCGTTCCCGGAGGGTACTTCACGTACCTGAGACAAGGTACCCAGGTCCAGGGTACCTTGTATACGCCCGCGCTCTCTTACAACTTCCCGGCCGTTTACCTGAAAATATTACAGCGCGGCGAGAGAGCGGCTTCGACAAAGACATTCGAGAACTTATTGTTCTTTCTTTTATCGACCGCTACTTAATCTATAACCCCCGAATATATGCGCGTCGTAACGTGTGAAACAGCGTTTCTGCGTTCTACGACCGCACGAGAGAGAAATTGCAAAGCTAAAACAAAATTAGAATCTTCAATTAGAAACTTCAATAATTAATTTAACTTCAATATTAATTTATAGTGGAAATATTTAATTGATTTGCCGATGTGCGTACATTATTAATAATAATTATTATTATATTCAAAACGGTGAAATTCCGTTCATCTAGCGGATGCTTTTCATTTGTAGATAACAATGAGTGCATTATTTCTGGTGCAGACATACGGCGGGATGTCTCAGAAGACGGGCGCCAGGTACGAGACGAGTTATCAATGTACAAACAGACGTTATCGTGATGCGAACGCGGTCCTGTATCGTCCGCGTCGTGGAATGAGAACGGAAGAAGTAGAGAAGATAGAAAAATAAAAAGAAAAAGGTGAGAGATTTATTTATTTTATTAGAAATTCAGAGATATACATCTTATTAAATATCCCTCCTATTTTAAACCTGAAATAAACCTTTTATCAGTAGGTTTTATAGATAGGTAAGTACTTCGCTTCTTATCTCAAAGAGATTATACGTTCCTTCTATTGCGTTATAAGTCGCGCTGTAGCAATGATCTTGTATTGTGGACGTTCACTTTACATCTCTCTTATGTCTCTCTTTCCTATTTAAGAAATAAAATAATTAAATAAACAAGATTTTTGAAAGAATTTCACAATTTCACTAATATTTCTTGGTAGAAAATGCACTTGTCATCAATTCGAAAAAGATAACGCAGTACCGTCAGAAATCGTTATCAGATTGATAAGGTGGCATTACATATTGAGAAAAATAGTACTTGAATTCCCTTGCAACTCTAACTGCACACGCTATATGGCATCACACTCTTTGTACGACTTGAAAAAAAATCTCTTTTATCATTCTCTTTTTTCTGGATTTTAGAATATAAACTTTTAAAATTCTGTAGAATTAAATTCCAAAATTATATAATAAATCTTATTTTTGTATCTAGTAAATTGTTATATAAATTGTTTTTGCCAATAAACACACACACACACACACACACACACACACACACACACACACACACATTATATATATATATATATATATATATATATATATATATATATATACATATATACATACACAATATTTATTAACACAAATCATCTTAATTTTTAATATACATATATATTACACATATATATATATATATATATATATATATATATATATGTTATAATAACTAGAAATATACTGAAATAAAACAAAATAATAAAATTAGATAATATAAATAACGAAAGAAAAAGAAAGAAAAAAAAGGAAGAATCGATTTTAATTTTTATGACAAATATGATAAAAGATTATGATTTTTTTATTTTATATACAAATATTATAATACAAATCACACTTTATAAAAATTTATTGTATTTAATTTTAAGAGATTACGCAATATTTACAATTATCATTAAAGGTAGAATAAAAGATCTAAATGATTTAGTTATTCTTTTATGCAACAATTACTTATACGTATATTATACGTATATTATGAATGCAGCAACTTCTGGTATGAAATGCATCGGTTTCAGGCTGTGAAAAGTGCCGTGTGTTACGGGACAATAGAGGCTAATATAGTTGTTTGTCACGTCGTGAAACACCCCCATGTCTGATTCCGAGTATTCAATAGGAGTCCGGCTTAAGATCATACCGTTTAACACAGACAGAGTTATAGCAGGGTTAGCATAGAATGATCCCCAACACATGAGCGTATAAAACACCCCACGAAACCCCAATTGCAAGCGTCACGACTGCAACCTTAAAGCTTCCCCTATTCAGCATGCCAAAAGTATCCAAAAATTATTATTAAATATTAAAATAAAATATATCTAATATTAATCTATTATTTATAATTAATTTGATTAAACTGATAGCTTAATGATAAATTTGTTTGTGTAAATTTAACAAACAGCACAAAAATTTTGAGTGCGATCATATATATATATATATATATAAAGATTTATCTTATTATAAAAAATTCTTTCAAATTATGAGAGCAGAAATACCGGCAATTAATCTTTCTCTTTTTTTGCTTTTTATTTATTGCTTCTTTTTGAATAAAGTTACTATCAAAAGATTTCAAAATGGATTTATTTGTTATTTAATATATCACATTTATACAATATAGAAATTTTATTGTTTAAATAAAAATGCAGAGTTTTTCTTGGTTTTTATAAAAAAATCCGAAGTTAAATCTACATATTTCTTTCTTCTTTTTCTTTTTCTTCTTTCTTTTCTTTCTTTTTCCATTAAGTTCATTTATTCACTAATATAATACTTGTGTGTGTGTGTGTGTGTGTGTGTGTGTGTGTGTGTGTGTGTGTGTGTGTGTGTGTGTGTGTGTGTGCATAATAATTTTTCCTAACTATTTCCTAAAATAAAAATTATATTATTCGTTGATTTTAGGTCAGTTTATAAAATTATTGTAAATTAATAAAATATATAATGATCTCTTAAAGATAAAAAAATTATAAGATGTCCTTCAATAGTTAACGATGTAAATATCGATGCAAAATGTTACGGGAATTCGAAATAATCGAAATGCATTTAAATCGTTGCATGTGGGTCATGCCGAATTGTGTATGCGATGGGGTGCGATGGAAAAGAAGGGGATGAAAGGTACATGGCAAAAGGGATCGGTGAGGATTGTCTGAAGAATTAGTAGGAATACAGCAGCATTTAACTGAACGAACGCGCCGGTTGAATTTATCAATCCGGCCGTGCGTCGTTTGTCGGAGCATACGCAGCCGTTTTTCCACACGAGCGATGATCTCGCTGTTTGTTTCCTAAATAATAGGAAGAATATGCAGTCCCTATGGGTTCCACTGAATTGATGAATCACATGTGCCACATTTGTATCCCATTTTGCATACGAATTAACGGATTCGAGCTCTGCGTATATTTAAATGTATATAAAAGTATCGATAACTCACAAAGAAAAATATCTGATAAAAATCTTCAAAAAATTGTTTCTGTTTCCAAAATATTATAATTAATCGTACATTCTTAAGGCATATTTTCTTCCTACATTTTCTTATAGGAAATATTATCTATGGTTTATGAAATAATAACTAAATTGAAAAATTATTCATAACAAGAGGGAAAATAAGCATTCCTTTTATCTAAGCTAACATATTGAATTAAATATGTGAAACATCTTAAATTTTAATTTTCCTTGTGTAATTTAAAAACAGAGGGAATTTGTCTTATCCATTCCATGTAAGTGCTATATAATTAATGCAGAAATATTTTCTGTTTGTCGTACAAATACAACGTGTATAATGAAGAATGCAAATTCCGCGAGAGCGTCGCGGTTCGTTCGATCATCTAGCCTTTCGGTAAATAGGAATAATTATCACATCGGCGTCGGATTAAAAGCCGGAAACGGAAATATGGAAATAATTGTTATTAAACGTAAACAGCGAATATTTTTAACGAAGCTTGAGCGAAGCGATGCTGATTTCGTCAGTGCCGATGAATTCGAAATCGGCGATCGCGTTATGCCTCAAAATAATCATCGTGCATTTTGCATCGCGATTATTTTAACCGACCAAAATGTAGAGTCGGTATTTACCCCGTGCACACAAATTATCGAGCGCAAGTAAATTCCAGTTGCTTTATTCAGATTTGACGTATCGGCCGCAAATTTGACGAAATGAATCACACATTGTGCCCGCGTGCGATAATTAGTAAGTACGACTTTTGAATTAATTGTCATCGATCGACGTCGCTCGTGCGGCCGATTCGAATCCAATAGCGTTAAACCTTTTAATTTCTTTCTTCCGGATCTCTATCCTCTCTATATTTATGTACTTTTCGCGTACGCCAGACTAAAATTTCTCGATTATATAATCGTCGAAATATCGGTTCCGTTTTTAATAAAATTAATTTATAGAAAATGTCAATGACCGATGAAATTCAAAGCTTATTTTAAACTTACACGTGATTTTATATCAATTTGTAAATTTCATAAAAAATATATTACTATATATATATGTTACGCATCATCGAGAACAATATCATTAAAAAGATATTTAATTTAAAATAATTATATATTATTCATATATATATAAGCTGAAAAAAAAATCAAAAACTATGAGAAACATAATATATTTTAACATATATTACGTAAAATGCGCATGTTTAATGTTACATGTTTCTAGAGAAAATCTCACATTTCTTTTTAATAACATTACACGAGTAGAAAAACTGTCAGTTGTGCGAAGAGATCTCGCCGTAATTATTTCGTGTGCTGCTTTATCACGTTCTCGCACCGGCGATCAAATCGTTATTCTTCTCGTAATCTTGCTCCTGACAGATAATTTCAACGTTTTTTAAAGCGTGATAATATATATAAACTCGGCTGCGGTCGGAGAAGGCGCTTATCCTACGCGACCGAATCTATTATCTAAGGAATGACCGGGGGAATGCGTCAGGAGCACGTGATGGATGAGCGGTGATTAATTATACGGTGTCCACCCCCTAACCCATAGCCTCCCCATCGGTAAATACACAACGCGGATACGATCCACGTCACTTCCTCGTCCGGCTCTTCTTCGAGTTTCCCGCCAGTGGCGTCCATCCGGCTGGACGAGCGAGCTTGACATATTAATTTTCCAGAGTAGCTGTCCACGTTGCGGCATATATACGATGTTACAAGGAAACTGCAATTTCTCTCTCTCTCTCTCTCTCTCTCTCTCTCTCTCTCTCTCTCTCTCTCTCTCCTCTCTTTCGCGAGAATACCACAACGTCGACGTGGTTCGACGTGAAAACCATCGACTCAGCGAATTATTCGAATAAACTTTTGTGATTAAAATGTTTAAGTTGATTAAGTATCTCAGAAATGCCATAATAATATTCATTTTTCCGCTCATATAAAATTCCACAATGATAACTAATCTCTACATAGTTGTTTAAGCTTACCTAACCACAGATTCAAACTCAATACATTGACTCATATATATTTAGCCATTTATATGCAACCATATATATATGCTTTTGTGAGAGATAATACAATAAATATGTTAGAAAAATGCGAAAAAAGATACATGATTGAACATGATTGAAAAATCGTAAAAAATAAATAAATAAGAAGTATGTATTTAATATAACAGAATGACAGAATTAATAAAAACAAAATAAAGTAAAGAGAAAGTTAATTGTTTTTTCAATTTTAAGAGTCCATATCTACTATATTATTTGTTAAAATTAATTTTTTAAATTTTATTTATAGCTCTTAATTAAAAAAGAAACTCACATAAAGTAATTGCATTTTTTTCAAAAATTAAATTACTGGCGTACTGTAATTTACTGTTATTATAAAGTTACGTTTATATATCTCATGTACTTTTATAAACTTAATTATTTACTAAATGCAGTGGTTGCGCATGCTGTTACTTTATTATTTTCCTTTTAGTGTTTACGAGTATTTTAAAATGCACGTTTCTCATTTAAAATCAACGGCGTGTACATTGAAGCGATTATTTACTGGCGTCGGAAGAGCCAAATCCTGCCGAATTAATTTATAAATCGCGAAATAACCGCGCTGGATTTTAAATTAATTTTAAATTCACGAATTATCAGCCGCACGAAATCGACGGCGGATGGGCATTTAATCGTTACAAATCATCGGTTTCTCGCGGAACAGAGTTATCGAGCTTTCCGTTGTAAACATAAAATTCTACAGATTTCACAGAAATCTACCACGCGCTAACGACCAATGATCAACGATGCGTAACTTGAGGCATCGTTCTTCGGAAGTGAACGGCTCTCGGTATGAAATTGGCAATGCTCCGTGGAACGGAATACTCGAGGCATTGCATTAATGCATCTAATCCACAGACGTAGGACCAATAGCACAAGTGCGCACGATTATTTAGCCGTACTAATGCGCGTCTAGTTTAACCGCAGCCTTCGGCGACGTGCCGGACTATACGGCCAGTGGATTTGCTGGACAATGACCAGCCATGGGGATGACCATGGTCGTCATGCGCACGGGCACTCGCTCTAGAAAATCACAATCACAAGAGACAGCGGATTGATCGGCGAAGACTGCGCGGAATATAAAATGGCTCCGCTAATGCAACCGCTTTGGCAAAATCAAGTGATAGATCACAATTGTTACGGAACTTGCTCAAATATTTCAATTCTCATCTCGGACTTTAAATGAATTTCGCTCAAATTAAATAATTTCTGCAAATTGCTGTGTAAATATTCACTTTTCCTTCGAAATAAAATCTTGACAAATAAATGTTTGCCTTGACTTTCAATAAATCAAGTTCAATAATCAAGTTCATAACTATTCAAGAAAAAAATTCAAGTTTTTTTTTAGATGTCTTTCTGAGGAATGACTTTTATTAAAACAGAGAATAATTATGATAATAATACAATTTTAAATATATGATTTGATAAAGATAATTATCTTAGGAATCTTAGTTAGAAAACGTATATAATAAAATGTATCAAAAAAAAATATGTAATTAATGTTTAAACATAAAATCATAAAACAAATTTTATACCAAAACAATAAAAATTAATCCAAAAAATACCAATCTCTATATTGAGAATTTAATGTAATGTCATAAATTTTTATCAAGACTTATGACGTGATAAACCATAATGTGATTTTCGCTTGAAACCTCATCCATAATACCTTTGCCAGTCATCACTAATGCACATATGGTGCATAAACGTTCGCAGCGACGAGATTATTTTTAAGCTGGCGCCTTTCGCGGCTCTCCCGATTAAATGCAGGTTAAACAGACTTCAATTCGTTAGGCGTAAAAATCAGCGGAGGGGTGAAATCAGGTGTGACGGATCAAAAGCAACCGCACATGTTGCATTCTCGCGCGACGCACCCCAAGTGTTGATGCCTAACAGACCCCAACGTTAAAACCTGTACAGTAGTGGTGCATCGGCCTTAATTATACGCTATTATTTCCCTAATAGGATCAAAACCGGCAATTCCCCAACTACAAGCTCGTCGAAAGCCGCCGCATTGTATCCATGACGATATTTCAAATTCATTTCATCTCAAGATGATTTTAATATTTTATCACAAATACAAATCTCTAAATTCAACAGAATTATGAAAGTCATTAATAATATTACGTAAATGACTGAATGACAGAAAATTACAAAATGCAAAATTTCTCTTTATAAGAAATTAACGATCATCAAGTTATCGTGATCGCTATCATAACGCTGAAGCAACGAACAATTTTGAAGTAATTCTTTTCCTTAAATTACAATGTACATAATCAATACACAAAATCGCATTTAACATATCGCGCAACTTGTTAGATTTTTATACAGTAGCGAATTATATTAAATGTTTATATTAAAATTGACATGGTCATCATCATTTTTAAAGATTTTCTGCTTTTTTATAAGAATAAGATCTGATGAAGATTATACATGCATTAAAATATCTATTTCCTGCTTACATGAATCTTCATATGGAAATAACACACGCGCTTATAGTACAACAAACTGTAAGATAAAACGCACTTCAAACATGACCGCACGCGTTGGCAGCGAGAAACGGGATTTGTTTTTTCGTTCGGGTACCGAGCGAAAACGGATGAGAGATGAGAGTTTCGCCTCGCGAAATTAAACCAACGACCGAATAACAATCAGAATCGTGCGGAAAAGCGCGGGAACGCAGGCGTGGTGGCGATACGCAGGCCGTGCGTGAAATTGAAAACGCGGCGCCATTAAAACGGCATTAATGGCAGGATCGCGGATATTGAGATTTATCTGCGTGTTATCGGACCGACGGGATTTTTGAGCGGTCTGGCGCGCGACAGCGACGGTTCACGTGCGCCAGGCTGCTCGCAATAAATCCGCGTCCCGTCTAAATTAGGATCTACGTGTGCCGAATTCATTTTGGAAATATGTGATGCGGACACGAGTAATATTGGATGCGACGGAATTTAGGACGCACGCTTCAACATTTCGCGTTTGGCAAGTTCGACTCGACACTGTTACGCGGCGATTTTGTAATATCTAATCAGGCAACACGGAAAAAAATACACGAGTTGTAAGTAGCCATTTGTATATTCTCGTGTCAGGCGGCAGTTGGTTTGCCGACCGGCTTGTGAACAGTGTGTATTTCTAAAGGTAAACGAGATTTCTACATTTAAGCAATTTAAAGACATATAAAAATCAATAAATAAATTCTGAATGGATTTGTTGAATTATCAAAAATGCTTAAAATAAAATATTTAATTTCGTTATGTGTTTCACGTGATATTTTTTAATTCCCATAATTATTACGAAATAGCCCATAATCTTTTCTAATCGGATAGTTCAAACATCAATGTTGCAATTTGTTTTTTTTTCTTTTTTTTTATCTAGGTACCTTTTTTTATCTAGATATCTTTTTTTACATCATGCACTCATTGTTTTTCTACACTTTGATACATCATATCTTCGTGTAATGAAGCAAACGAGAACGAAGCAGATATGAGAATAAAAACGAACCGAAACGAAGTCCTTGATAAAGGAAGAATAATATCTTACCTGTTTACGTGTCCGAAGAAACGTAGAACGCAAACGAGCGAAAGAAAGAGTCGGAGAAGAAAAGAAGGCGAATCGGGACAAAGTGCATCCACGTGAATTTATGGTGGAAGCAACCGAGAGAGTAAGGGAGACGAAAAAACGTGACAGCTTACAGATACGAATGTATGACAGAGAGGAAACGTACAAGGATTAGTGCGAGTGTGTGGAGCGCGAGAAAAAGATGGAGAGAAAGAGCAGCGCAGACGAAGGATGCCACAGGATATCACATATACGCGATGGAAGCAGGGTACAAGGACGGCAAGCAGGAGGCCACGTGGAAGCGAAAGAGAGACGCCTGGAAGCACCTAAAGTACCAACGAGTTGGACGAGAAAAGAAGACGAGAAAGAGAGATGACGGAACACGAGGGGGAAACTCGTGGAGAAGAGAACGTACGCGCAATGGGCGCGAGGGGAGAGAGAAGAGAGGACGAGGGAGTGGAGAGCGAGATAGCGCAGTTATCAGCGAACGAGAGGAAGCGTGTGGGTACGATGTGCGTCGGCCATGTTGAACGGGCTTGCGTGCTGGGTTCTCCAGTGTGCCTCTCCCTCTCTCTTTGCCTCCCTCCCTTTTCTACCATCTGCCCTCCTTGCCTCTCTGCCAACGTTATTCACCAGCTCTCGCTCTCCTCTCTTTCTTCATCACTCCATCTCTCTCTCTCTCTCTCTCTCTCTCTCTCTCTCTCTCTCCCCCCCTCTCTCCCTTACTCTTGGTTGAACCGCGGCGCGTCAATACCTCGGCCCAGGGTACCCTGCTCTCCGCACCGCTCTCAGGAGGGCAGCCTTCGCTCTCAGCCAACCAGAAGGCAAGCTGATACCCCGTTGTAGCGATGGCAACGTTACGAGCGCGCGAGCTGCGTCGTCGACAACGAGGCTTCCCGCCGATGCGACGACAGAGAAAAGGAGGAAAACGACGAAAAAGCACTGGCGAAAGAAGAGAAGCCGGCCAGATAGTCGATGACGTGACCGGCGACGGCGACAACGATGAGAACGACAACGACGATGGAAGAAGCGTCATGGAGGTCGGGTCACGACCGAGAAAATTAACCAGACGCATTTATTTCAGAAGAAACAGATGCAGGATCGTTTGATTACAATCACAATTTAAAAGTCTGCATTAACATTTATTAATTCCATAACATTTGCTCGTTACAATGTAATTATAGAGATATAATTTTGCTTATGCTTCTACGATCTTAGATCTAAACCGTTTGAAATGGATGTAGATAATTTAAAAGGAACAAAAAAATTATTGTTTTATTTATTATTAATAGCGATTCTAGTTTGCGTAACATCTAATTAATCAAGCATATATAAATATACTAAACATGTGTATTAAATTATAAATAGTTATAAAATTTTTAGTAATATTTTTTATATAATTCAATGTAAATTTTTTGCAAGACTAAATGTGCGTGCTCTAATTGAACTCTGATGCTTTGAAAATAACAGCAAATAAAACATCAAAACAGTTTTAATATTACACCTGGTAAATTAAGAATTATAAATTTTGATATATCTAATCTCTAAAAAGTTAAGTAGTAACTGCCATCATTGCTCTTAATTATATAAATATTACTTCTATCGTTAACTAATTACTTCTATCGTTAACTTATTGCTCATTATTTTATAAAAGATATTATTGATTGATTTTTTAAAAATACAATTTTCGAAGGTCAAATTAATATCCAATCAAAATCAGATATGTAATCATGAATTAATCCGAAAAAAATTTGAAAATACAAGTGTATTTGTAGCATTCTTATTGATATTTTATTAAAATAAACCATCGTCCTAAATTAATTATCAAATGAACATCCGTTTAAGAAGTTAAGTTTGGATAGGAATTACATAATGCCAATGGCAAATGGCTTCCTATATACATAGTGTTTCTTTCTCGAATGTTAACACAACTTGAAGCTGATACCCTCGGCGAAACGACTCCATCGTCGCGATAACCAAATATTGTCGTTCCGATTATTACCAACGGTAATAAGTCCCTCCCCTTGCCTATCGTAAAACAGAAAGAAAGCGAAACGACTTTGGTGAAGAAAAGAGAACCGTTCGATGTGACGAGACTGAAGTTACAGATTAAACAAACAATCAGCAACACGTACGATTTACAAAAAATAAAGAATACTGATATTATATTTTTAAAATATTTCGAGTTATGAATTTTCAAGTTATAAATTTATATTATATGCCATTCAATATTATTCACAGATATATTAAACATCGCTTAACAATTAATAACATATAGATTTAAAAGGGAAGAACAAGAGATTGAAATTATACATAACTCTTTTAATAAAATTTCATTGCTCATTTTTGTCTTTCACTTAACGATTTCTTTTTAAAACATTTATTCATTTTTTTTTTTTATACAATGTGAATTTCTACATTTAAACGACAATAGATAAGAATGGATATTTAACGTTTCGCTCGATTTCCGGAACAAAAATCCGATACGCCGTCGCGTAACGTCAACGATCAGATTTCGTCGATTGGAGTACGCCCCTGGCAATAAGGTCTGCCCTTCTGTGATAGGAAAGGGAGGATAAAACGACGAGAAAGAAAAGAGGAAGGACGGGTGAGGGGCCAGATAACGGACAAGCTGATCGAAATTAAGGACAAAATGGTTGAGTTAAAACCAGAGCGGAGCGTTATTCAAATAAAGTTTTATTCAAGCAACCATTCCAGCACAAAAACGCTTCACGTTTTATTTCCTTGGTATGTCCTATAAAATTCGCTAATAATGTATGCACTTTAATCGTCGTATCAATAGTATGAGTACAAAGAGTGGAATTGAATTGGTTGACCGTAACTTTAATCGATTTAACCATTCAATGTTTGCGAAATGTTTTTTCTCGATACTTGTCGTCTCGTTTCAAAACACACATTAATCAATTTAAAGTGATATCTAAGGTAGCCATAAAAAAATCTCGACGCATATATGTATATATTTCTCAAACAATACATACATTTGTAAAAATTTCTAAAAATATGCAACTTGCGCATCATGAATGTTATACAAGTTATTTTAGTAATAAAATTTGATCTGTATTGTATTTAGCAATTCAAAGATCACAATGTTATATAAATTTACATGCAACACATATTTGTTAACATCGCACGCGTCGCCTGATGACGTCACCATTATTTATAGAAACAATTGTTCATGTCTGTTAATGCAAAATCGCTCGTCCCGCCTACGTTCATATGGGCACGTACAATCGTTGCGACACATATGTAACTTAACGATCGACGTGTGCTGCACCTGATTTTATTACGTAGCAGGTGTCCCATTAAGACCAGGATTATATTCTAATTAACAAGGAGTTTGTCGTGTGACCGCTCCCCTAATCCGTTTACGAAAATTTCAATTTCTCGCCGGCGCACCTAAGTAAACCGGATCCCGTCCTTAAGCCGCAACGATTCCTCGTCGTCCGTATCGTAGCTCGACGATCACGTGCCGAAAGTGCAAACGACGGTCAGACTTTATCTTTCGCCGGAATTCATACTGGAATTATCGCGACGGCGAATTAATCATTGCGGAAGAACAAATCTTCCAATCGCGCGTAGGATCGCGCAGATTCGCCGAAGGAAAGCCGAACGAAGACTACTGGAAAGTTCAGGGACGAAATCCTGGGATGTTTACTCGACGAATTTGACGTATATAATAAAATAAAGCATTAAGCAGAAATACGAAAATAATCGCAGGCGCAAGCACATTTCTGCTGTTCGCTTAAATTTCGCTTCGTAGCAATTATTAGTAACATCATTAACAATTTAATGAGAAAAATAATACATATTTTTAAATTACTTATCACTCGAAAAAGTTTAATATTATTAAGTACAGCGATATTGTGAAAAATTCTTTGCCATTTTTTTTAAGATACTTATGATTTATAAATATTTAATGATATTTAATTATATTTAACAAATTTTTATAAATACATAAATTTTGTTTAAAATAACAGCTATTTCTGAGGTTCTCATCATTTGGCATTTATTATCTGTTTTGTGTCAAGTTTCCAACCGCAACATCGTGACGAGTGGCAAACGGCAAATAAATATGTTATTCTGAAAAAATTCATTCTTTTTTAATACAGTAATTGAAAAAGCTTATTTATTCAGTTAAGCTTTTCACATGCGAACGTATCAAATTTGACTTTCAAATTTCCAACATTTCTCCGATGATCTTCGTTCACATGTCTCGCGGCATATGTCGACTGTATATCATTCAGTATGAAACACCGAGAGATGACGGTCAAATGCGTGTTATATGCGATACACGCGCGCACATGATCGAATGATTTTCCTCCTTGTCGATAGTGCCCGTCGGAGTTCCTCCTCCTTCTCCTCATCCCTCCTCTTCCAGTTGCTTTCAGCCAACTCTTGCATCCTCTTCTTTTCTTCACGTAGCTTCCCCTGCAGTTGTTGCACTCTCTATTTCATCTCTTTCTCTCTCTATATGTGTGTGTGTGTGTGTGGGGGGGGGTGTCTCTCTCTCTCTCTCTCTCTCCCCCCTCCTGCTCACCCCTTCATGCTCACCCTGGTTTTCAACGCGAGAATATATCGAACGTATGGTGCGCCGCTCGCCATACATGCACTCGCGGCCGATGCAACCCCGTGCGCAGTGAAATTAACCCTCCCGTTCATTAAGCGTCTCGTGTATTTGGGTCTCGTGAGCGTCCTGTGTATGAGACTGAATCTATTTCATGCACCAATAAAAAAATATCGACTAGTATAAAATACCAGTATAAAAGATTTTCAAGAAAGTATCAATCGAACTCTTATTTATTAAATCAATTTGTAAATTTCCAATGTTAATAATATCTCGGTAAGCTAAACGTTAAACTAAGCTTTTGTTAGAGTAAACGTCACTTGAAATTATCCGAAGGTTAAACTCGTATACTATCCGTTAGCGATTCTAAAGCTTTGCTTTCAAGAATAGTTCAAGTATAGTTCATAGTGTCGCGAGAAAGTACGAGAGGAGTCCGTGTAATATTTTTACGTTTTACGGAATCGGCGTCTTCCTACATAACATATATTCAATTTACTGATGGAAGATCGAGTCGAGGTCAATATTTTCAAAGAGCTTCTCCTTGATAGCTCAGAGAAGAAATATCCGTTTCTTCCGGGATATATATATATGTTCAGTTTGCTGTAAGAGCTTCTAATGATTACGTTGCATTTTACATTGAATCCCCGGGACTTGAAACATAATGCGGGAGAAGTGTTCGCATAATGCATCGCCGCTATATTAGTTGTCCAAAATATATGCGCGATATGTGTTTACGCCAATATGTTCTCGTTCATCAGATGGTGCATCAGACGATGTATAGATAACAGTAGATAAAAATTGTCTTTTACAAATCCTGATCATATCTAAAGCTAAGTGACTATATTTATCTATTAGTTTGCTCGAAACTCGATTCGATTAATATTCCAATTTAAAATTCTCTCGATCGATTTATTCCTAAGAGCACATAAAATTCATTAATGTGCGCGATTAATGTTTCATTTTTACTATAATATAGATTATTTTTACAGTTTAACTTAGTTGTCATTTTTTTTTCATTTTAAAAATTAAAAAAGATAAAGAATAAATTAAAGTTAATCTACATTGATAGAAATAGAATTCAAGAAATACAGAATTGAATCGCGACAAATGAATTAATTAACGATTAATTTCAATTGAATTTTACAAATGGAATCTCTAATAAAACTAATTTAAAAATCATAAATAACCTTATAGTAATAATTAATAAAAATTCCAATACTTTATGTGTCGCAAGAGTTATCGATTTCCAAGAAAAATTGAAATACAGAAGAAAGATCTTGTACCGTTGCACAAGAACATTAAATCATTCCGACATAGCTTTCTCCTCTTCTGCATTTCTCAAAAATTTCTATGACGTTAGTATCGCTTTATAGTGCAAGCAAATATATACCCTCGATATATTCGATGCTTCCCTCGAGGTGCCGCTTCTAATGGGCACCTTCGCCGTCAATATTCCGGCGTAACATGGTCGCCGATAATCCCCGAGGCTGCGAATCAACGCGACGCTATACTAACGCGACGTACCGTGCATTTTCGTTATGCGCCATGCGCCCGCGAGCCCGCGTGCGCGCGCGCGCGCTACGTTCTCCAGCGCATGTGCGCGCGAGCGCGCGTGTGTACAAACATTGTTCATGATTTAGTCAAATATTGGCCGGATACACAGGTTTGTAGTGCCTCTCCGTGTATATCTGCCCGTGTATCATGTCGAATAATCCGCGGGAGATTGCACCTCCGCATAGCCGCCCGTTAACTAAGACTCGTTTACGGTGCTCATACGCGAGCGCGATAACGCTTGGGACACGGCATATAGGTGGGTGATATAGGTGAGCACGATCGCCGCGGTGTCACCTTATCGCCCATGATAATCCTAACGCCGGCTAACGCGACGCACGTATTACGTGCGTTCTCGCGCGATTGTGCCCGGCCGATATTAGCATGCACATATACGCGACGTACTGCCGCGACCGTGAAATACAACATAAATCGGACGATCCGTCCAAGCAGCGCTTCATTATTCCCTTCATCGAAAACGTTAAAGTTCGCTTTAATATTTCTTTATTTAAAAAAAGAAAAATAAAAACATATGTCTACACATCTCTAACTTTTTAGATAACAACAGCACTCTCAAAGTCAGCATTCTCAAAATGTAAAAATAAATGTACGTTAAGAAACATTTGTTAAGTAATGTAATACTGTTTGATATACCGTGATAAAAATTCACAAATAATGTTTAAATATATCATAAAGAATAAATAAAATTAATCAAACTCGAGATATATATAAACGCAAGAAGGAAAAAGAACAATGGTTAACGATGAAGGTTACTACTTGGAAAGGTCATCACTTACAAATCACGCGCGCGCGCGCGTGTGTGTGTGTGTGTGTGTGTATGTTCATAAAGCTATCTTTTTATTTCTCTATATCGTTTGAAATAACTTTGTAAATATAGATAATTATCGATCTTCCTAAATAGCTTGTAGCTTTTTTCACTTTTCCTTTCTTGCGTATATCACAAAATTTTTTAAAATTAACAATTTAATTCTGATAAGTTATACACTGAAAAGACATAGTCATGCATGGGAGCTCGAACGTGTAACTTTAAGGGTTTGGTCAGATAAATAGAATTAAGATAGCCATAATATTAACTTTTGTGAAGTGACGCACGAGCGAAAGATAAGATAACGAAGACACCTCAAAATTCCATCGACCGTTTAAGAAAAGAAATAACTAACGGAAGCAATTTAAGGAAAGATTAGTTTCTAAAAAGAAATAAGTCGATGGTTAACTAAAGTAAAATCAGTAATGGATTAATTCACGCAAAAGTTTTATTTATATTTTATATCAAGACAAATTTATTCAAAACAAATACATTTTTGTCTTAATCGTGTATATGTAAGTGAAATAAATATGCGCATACAAGTAAATAAATACAACTAATTTTGTCAATATATAAATTCAAAGAAATATATGCAAAAGAAAACATTATATTTACATGTTACATTTATTCTTTTTGATATTATTTGATTTTGTCTTAATCAAGAGTTTATTTCTCAAAACAATTATTATTACATTTTTTATTTATTAAAAAAAACATGTTCTTCACACTCACAATATAATTTGGTCTATTTTTGATATCTCAATTTTAATAAAGTTTGATTTTATTATAATCGAAACATTAAAAAGCTTCGATTCGTAAAAACTTAAAGTTTTTAATTCTCTCCAAACGTATCTCTCAATCACTCGACGATCAATTAATCTTCTCAAATGCCGGATCAGCATTTCCGGCTTTCACTCCGGATTACAGCTTGTCGAGCCGCGCGGTAAATCGGCATTGAACGAGCGGATTGCAGCATATACAGATTAGGAAATTTACACAAGATACTCGATCGCACTTGGCCAACAAAAAGCTTAAGGTCAATGAATACGAATCGAGTATGCTCTCGCGCAAATGTCCTGGAATCATAGTTAAATATTATTATACTGAAACGGTGAAACGCGTCGCGGTGCTTAATAAATGCGTGGATCTGACTAATATTAAATGATTAATAACGTGAGATAGCTTGTGATAAAAAAGAATGATTAAAGAATTAATCTATATTTTCAAATTGAACTAGAACAAAGTATGCTTGTCAGTTACTTATATACTTTATTATTTCGTCCAATTGATCGTGAATGAAAATTTATTTAACAGCTATTTATTCAAATTATGAAAATTGTCAATAAATTTTCTTGTAAACTAAATTTACATGTAATTTACATATAATTTTGAAAAGGATTTATTTGCATTATTTTTAACTTGTTGATTGATAAAATATAAATTAATGAAACTATGGATTATTAAAATTTATCTAACAGATATATCTTCTTTTTCGTCCTATTAATGCTATATTTATGCTAACTGACGCTATAGTTGATTGCTAATAACTTCTCGTGAATAAGACAGTTATTCGCGCAGTTATCACGACAGATTTTTGCGACTTGCTTCGCTAGAAAAGATGCCGCCAATACACGTGCCGGCGCGCCTATCTCCTTTTTAATCTGCCCACTTATCCCCTTCGAGCCTTCCATATACATATCTTCGAGTTATCACGCCCGAAATCAATCGATCGCTATTGATAACCTGGCTGAAGGTTTGTTTGTCATTGGCACGGTGTTGCTCAAAGCTCCTCGATGTTGCTTTTTGCAGTAGCTACCGCTATCTTGAGGTAGGCACACGTAGGAAATGGTAAAATTAGAGATACAGGTCTAATTGATTATCAATGCCTAATAATTCACTTGGCTGATATTATTTAAATTAGAATTTAATCTAGAAATTTTTATTTCAAGACAAAGATCAGCGTAACGTGTCTTAAGATTTTTAATATATATCAAAGTAATATGAAAGAGAGAAGCACATTAATTTATTATTTGTCACATGTTTTATTTATAAATGTATAATAATTAATTGAAAGTTACATTTAACACAACGGTAGATTATGATAAGAATTTTTAATTTGATGTGCCATCGTAAATTTATATTGAACATATTTTATTGGGTACACAGTATGATAAAGACACTCGGAGGTGCCATTGCTAATCGCAGATAAATATTATAATGATCACAATTTGCTCAATGTATTATCCGACCGAAATGCCGAGATATTCATCATTTGAAGAAATGAATTTAATGAATTAAATATACAGCATCGACGGTGTAATATCGTTTGTTTTGACAAAAGTAACAATTAATGCAACTGTTTACATATCATTTGCATATGGAATATTCGGCATTCAATGTATTTTAATTAATTTCACCGCAAGATCAATGTTGGATAAAAATATAATAATATGATTCTCTCTTTCTCTACGTGTTTTAATTCTACTTTAAATTATGATGGAACATAAATTTGACGTAAGAATAAAAGGACATAGAAGAGAGGATTATTGTGAGGAAAATCTTAGGAGAAAAGTGATTTGTGAAAAAAACAAAAATATTCAATTTTCGTAGAAATACGTAAATTTATTGAAACATTTACAGCCTTCTCATCAATTCGTCGTTCTTTCCACTCTCTCTCTTACGCACGCATGCATTCTGCCTTTCTCTCTTTCTCCCTAACAATAACGCAATTTTCTCCTTTCACATTTACCTCTTTCACTCATCCACTCACTCTCTTTTTGTCATTTGATCTCTCGAGAGTTGGGCGACGTATATTTATCAGACATGGGCAGATTCGATCGAGAACGACGCCAAAGAGTCGAATATACAATTAAAGATTGAAATTGGCAGAATCTATAGTACAATTTTTTTTTTCTTGAGAAACTTATCGCGCGCCAATTCTCGCGAATAAACATAGAGATTATTATTTTTGTATATTAACAAAACCTGAACCTATTAAAATTATTAATTAATTATAGGTCTTGATTCCTGAAGAATATACAGGATGTCTTATAATTCGCGAATTGTAGAATTGGGTTAAACTGAGTAAACAGATCTTGTATTTTACAATTTTCGCAGTTATTAAAAACTAGTTAATAAAACCCTATGAATAAGCATATATTTAGTAGCGAGAAGAGTAACGAGAAGAGACAGTTCGCGCATTACGCGCTATTATTATTATTGTTACTTGTAAAACATTGCTCCAAATATTTTTTCCTTATGTTTCTAGTAATCTAACCATAAATGTGCGTAATTCTGAGTTGCCTCTTCACGAAAATGTACGCTCATTCACGAATCTTTATTTATTATTTTCTTATTAATTATTGTGAAAATTACAAGATGATACAGAAGACTTTTTACTCAGTTTAATTCGCTCTACCTGTGAGAGGCGATTAACAAATTATTAGACATCTTGTATACAGCAATAAATGAATAAAAGGCTCTCTTTCTCTCTTTCTTTCTCTCAGAAAGATAGAACGGTCTAAGGGATAGTGAAAGCGTGTTAAACATGAGATTTCGTTATTTCGAGATTTGCATTTCGTATGTCCCCGCCTTGAGAGATCATCTTTGCAGAATTCACTTCCTCCTTTAGCTCGTACTCTCTTCGATCGGCGCGCTTTCCACAATAGGGAAGTCTGGGATCGATCGTAACAATCTCAATAAAAAAATTACCGAATTTTCACCGGTTTGTTGCGAAATCATAATGAGATTTTGATAATTGTGGAAGAGATTCATCTTGCATTGTTTATTTTGCAAGAGATTTAATTCTTATTTTACATAATCGAAATATTCTCGCGCGTTGTCATCATTTTTCATTACCGATCGAACCCAAGTTCTTGTATCCACAAAAACGTTATTGGTGAAGAGAGTTTGGTTGCAAATTTATTTCATTATTTTATTTCATTGTGATTTCTTTATGAAACCATAGATTCAATATTTATAACAAAAAAATGAAAATTTAATTTTACTTAATTTTATTTTTCATTAACTGATATTTTTTTTTTTTTTACTAAATATCATAACACGAAATTTTGATATTATCAAATTAAAAATGAAAACAAAAATAGACTAGTAAATTAACCTAATAAATTCACGACCAATGTAATCGCAGCAGTGATGACAGTGTAATTGTAATAACAATAATTAGCGATTTTCTGTGACGCGCAATTTATCATTTACAGATTTACATAGGTTGGTACATATTTCAAAAGCATCCGTCAACTTTTTAGAAGTTTTCTAATATGCATTATTAGAAAATTTCTAATTATAATCTCTTGAGTTTTGTGCCAAAAATGACGGAAAGTTAACGTTTCGTTAGACATTAACGTACGTCTTAATACATAGCCATTGCTCACTTTTAAGACCATGTTATTATTTTTTGCCTCACATCGCATATGTATATCTAAGCTACATTTGCTGGAAAATATTCCAGCTTCAACTCATGGAATTTTTGAGAAAATTATATAAAAGCACATAAGAATGATGCGAAGAAAATCAGCGAGGTAACGAACTTATTTAAATTCCCAAAGTGACGTTTGACTTTTCGATGATAATGAAAGTAGATAAGATTTTACTTTCCCTCTTCGAGGACATTAGTAAGACTATACTCAACGACGGTAAAAGCTTTCATGTATAAATTTCGTATTCATAGACTGAAGTAGCGCTGTAAATGACCTAGCGAGTTACGTGACCAATAAAATACGCCATTTATTTGAAGTCGTCATTCCTGAAGACTCCTGTCACACACGCATGCCTGTGCTCCCGCATTGCGTTAATTAATGGAATTTTTTTCCTATTCAACAACATAATTTAAGCTGTTCGACTGTCTTAGGTTAGTCCTTTACGCTCGAATGTTCGTAGAAATTGCACCGACGTATGACATTCGCATGTCCAACATTACCGAAACAAATTCCGTGTCGCTTATATTTGTGGGGATTTTGCTTCAGCTTTTTGTTACATTTTAGGTAAGGAATTGATTTGCGCTGTTTTCGTAATGCTGATATAATAAAACAATGATCGCGGAAATAGGTGATAATGCACGGGCGATTTGCAGCTGTTAAAATTAATTTTGTTTATTTTATCCTATAGAAACATTTCTCGAATTGATGATCGGAAATGATTACTAATATAACATAATTACTGACTTAATACCGTGTCAATCATTTCCTAACACAGACACAAACTTATATTATAGACACAGAACTGCTACGTAATGTATTTCAGGAAAGTCAGACATCGATATTGACCGATTTGAACTGAATGATTCAATTTCACGGTATATTTTCACGAATGTTTATACACGTCACTTCACAAATTATACGATACAATATCATATTGTTTTATCCGCAAAACTAAATAAATCTCTTCGAGAAAAAGCGGAATATTGTAGTTCTCTATCATCTGCATGATGCGAATACGTGTGCGACAGTATAAAAGTATGCTTTTGAAATACATAATGCGAAATATCACGTTTGCCTAGCTCGCTTTTCCTTTCTTTCTATCTCGCTCTCCCGTCCTCTCTCTCTCTCTCTCTCTCTCTCTCTCTCTCTCTCTCTCTCTCTCTCTCTCTCTCTCTCTCTCTCTCTCTCTCTCTCTCACACATTCATTCTCTTATTCTCTATTAGATGTATATACTTAAAGCGCACCTTAAGCGATCTATATCTTGTGACAAAATTCAGGACGAAATTCTTCTTCTTTGTCGTGCAATATATATATGGAAAATATGTCGGAGTAAAAATATACATACATCGGAATATACGCTACGTAAATTGTAAATACGTATTGAAACATCGTGCCCACATTTTTTTCACGTGTTGCAAACAAATACAAGATCGCCTAAAGTGTGCTTATATATAATCGTATATATCGATAAAGATTCCATTTATATATACCTATACATAATCGTATGTATATATATATACCTCTCTTTATAACATGTAATATTGTACATCATACGCATTACGATATATACGGGTATCTACAGATATTATACAAAAAAACGCGGGGCGTTTTTTCCGCTCTCAAATGAATTAACTAGTATTTATCGACGATATTCAGCTTATGCGATGCACACGCGCGTATCGTATACCTCCTGTGAATCCACGGCCGTGTCGTCCGTGTGTGCACGTGTGGAAAACGGGCACTGGGGATGCGTAAAATGCGTAGACTATGCGGCCACGCGGGTGCTCGAAATATACTATAATATACATATATATTTATACGTGCCCTCTCTCGCACGCGACGCGCGTACGTTCATTAATTTATATTTATCTTCGCGTATAGTATCACAAGTTTTGCTCATCCGACACCGCTCCCACTTTTTAGCTGACACTGCTCTTCGAGGCTTACGCCGCTCCTTTGCCGCAACAACGCACCCTTCCTCAACGGGGTGCATTCGCTTTTAATATTAATCGGAGGATCTTCAAGTACCGATCGGCTCATCGCCGCGAGGCTCGTAATCGTAATAAGTCTCATGGTGAATTGCTCATCGCGATTTTAGATTGATTGCCCTCAAGCGGTTCCCTTAATATTATCAGATACGAAATATGCGAGTGTTGGGTGAAAAAAAAAATCTTTTCATATTGAAGTCAAGTGTGGGAACAGAACTATTAATTATACGTGATATTATTATTTTATTGTTCACTTATATCGAGTATGCCATCTAACTTGACCATTTGACATATGTCGTTTAAGAATATAAAAGACTTTTAAGATCCATTTTTTTATCGTAATACGACTAAATTATGATTTATGCAACTGTATATAAAATATATAATTTTGTATTCTGAACTAAAGCACAAAAAAATATTTTAAAAGATTAAATTAGATTATCAAGATGCATGCGCTGTATATTAATTGTAATATTTGTCTGTTTAATAACATTAAGTAACATTAAGATATTAATAAAATAAAAATTAATACAAACAATATGCATAATGTTGAAAGAAGAAATTGATCATTACTGTCACGATTGAAAAAAAGAATATAAGACAGATCTATTAGATTGGTAATTGCTAACATCGACATGAGATTTTCATGAAAAATAAATCAGACTTATATATATATATATATATATAGATTCTTGAAGAAAGAAATTTTTTAATTTTTCTAATAATAATATTTTTGTTATATCTCGCGATAAAAATTTGATATTATCAATAATATACATGTGTTATATATAACATAAAAATAAATGTAAGAATAATTATGAAGCAAAAAGTACAAAAAAGTCGAAACCACTGATTTATTAAAATATTATACGTCAGTGTAAATCGTAATAATTCGAAGAAACCGTCGCTATAATACGTATATTAGTATGTAATATTTTCATTTCAAGATCGATATTATATGATGGTTTTGTTCAACAAATTTGTAAGACAATTAAGATATTTTAGTCAATGGATAATTTTGAATAATTATTAATCTATATATGCATTTAATAAAGAAAAGAAGACGGCAAATAGAATAACAAAAAGTCAATTATAATCTGTCTGCATGCTCTAATTGCCAAAGAAAATAAATCATTTTTAGATTACATAAAGCCCTTATTAACTTTTAGTTAAAAAGTATTTATATGAAATCTACTAGATATCACGAACAATAAAAAAGGGTACTGATTCCATAACTTTGTTATTTTACATGTCAAAGACTTATCTATCAAATTTGTTATTTATATATTATTTATATATTTATTTTTATATATTGTTTATAGCAAAAAACTCGAAATTGGCATGATTGGCAGTTTGAATTACTGATTGTATTTAGAAGAAACTCAATGTGAGCGAAAAAAATGCTTTTTTTAGCCATTTTAATCCACACGATAAAATGCTAATCTTTACACAATATTGTAAATTACTAATTATCACATATTATATGTCATTTAAATATTTGTGTTTTATTTTACCTTACTTTTTTATGTTTGTGTTTTCTATTTTTTTTATTTTTTGTATATCTCGCTTTTTTTATATATGAGACGTAATCATTAATTTGATACAAATAACTCATTGTCTGTATTATATTAAATATACATATAAGATTTGCTAAACAATGAATTCATCAGTAATTGTAAAAATCATAAAATGATACAGAATTTGTCGATTCACTTTAATACTCTACCTGCATATTAATGTGTTATTTCTTATCAGACACTCTGTAAAAATTATAACAAAATTATTTATGAAAAGTAAGAAGACGCGCATATATATATATATAGAAAAAGAAAGGATCCAAAACAATTATGAATATAATATAAGTTATCATAATATATCATAATATATAATATTATATATCATAATATATAATACAATAATTATATATTGTGATGACTTATATTCAAATAATATGGAACAACCATATGAGGCCGAAGAAAATTGCACCATAAATTCGATATTTTCTTAAATGCAATCTTATAAATAATTTTTTTATTTCTTTTTTTTATGTGCTTCTTGCAGTTTTGTATGATTTTTAATTTTTTTGTTGAACAAGACCAATCACCAATTTGATTCAAAGACGATCGTCCGTATTAATTTTCAATAATTTTCAAGCGTGTGCCGAATTATATAATCTCAGTGTTATGATGTGCAAGAAATAGATCGTACCTAGATGCACTATGGCTATTGCGATAAAAATATGTCGATGTCATTCGAACATATCATGAAAAAAATTATATGATATAGCGAAATCGCACGATTATATCGAACTGTGCGGTTACGATAAACATAGAAGCACGGAATGCAGGATGATTCAGTGTCCTCGATCATTCAAACGTTTCTCACGTATCTTTTTTCTCGATAAATTCAATAAGCGGATTGTGACGAAATAACGGTCACATCCCGAGACATTTGGACAAAAAAATAAAGAAAAAAAATATGTTATACTTTCTTACGAAACATTATTGCAAAATGCTTTAGCAAATGGAACAAAATTCTACGTTAAAATTTTATAATTTTAACGTGCTTCGTACGACTTTTTAAATATTCTCGGTATTGTATTTGTATTGTATCCGAAAAATTATGAATAAAATTATCTCACAAATTAAGGATGCTCCATCTAAACACTTCAATTTCCTCTATCACGATTGTTTGCAATTATACTTGAAATAATGCTTGCGAATTCATTGTCAATTTAAATGACAACATACAGTAACGGACATAAGTTTAAGACGAGTAATTGTAATAGATCGTACACGCATGTAAATATTATTTCCTTATTTGCTTTCTTTTTTTCTCAACATGATATACATGTATATGTGACCTCCCTAAAGTTCTGTTAAGAGCGAGAACATTGTTTCTGTTTTTACTTGGACTCTTGTGAACGATATTATAACTCTTTTATAACCAAATATTTCAAAAGTAATTCTTTCGAAAATGCGATAAACAATCAATTTTAAAGTATAAATCTTACTTTATGCGTAACTTTAGAATCAATATAAATATAGAAAAATAGAAACTTATATAAATAGATATATAAATTTCCTTTCGCAAATATATATAAATATATTTATATAAAATATTATTGAATATTTATATGAAATGAATAATTTTTATATAAAGAATATATATTTGTCAATTATTGTGCAAGAGAATAATTCTACCTTTTATGACAGAGAAATTGATTTCATTTCTTTTTACATCTTAAACTTTTGTTACCGCTACTGTAATTCAAAAATGTGAATTCATTCCTGGATTATAATTAACAAAATAAAATATATGTACGATGTAATCTCCAATCTGTAAGAAAAAGAATATAATAAAATATAAAATAAAATAAACTAAATATAAAGACATTTGATAAAGAAAATAATAATTTAGAAAATTTTCTAAGATTCTGATAAACACAATTTGCATAATGTCAAAGTAAATAGTACGTAATTATATTACGTATATAACAGTAATATATATATCAATTAATAATAACAATTTCGAGAATAATATTCGCGTTCACCCAACACCGCTCAAAATACCGATACAAAGAAATTGAGAAATCCTCGCAGCGATGAACTGTAATTTTCAACGAAACGAAATTGACCCGAGGCCTACCTCCCTAGCGTCTACCGTCTGTAGACAACATTCTCCTCTTCTTCATCCTCGTTCTCATCATCGTACTCGTCATCATCTTCGGGTGGCCAGCAAACGACGGCGTCGACGACGTCATCGTCATTGTTGTCGGGACGACGTGCGCGTCGTCGTGGCTGCGCTCGCGGTGATGACGAGAAGGTCGATGAGGTTGCGGGCGACGTCGGCGCCGCGTTCGTCGCGGTCACCGTGATCGCGGGCAGATCTGGCATCGGGGTTGGTATCGGTGCGGCGGCGGTCGCGACGTAGGCCGCGGCGGCAGCGACTCAGGCCAAAGCGTAAGGGTGGGTAGCGTGATGTCACAAGCCCGGCGCCGCGGTGGCGACAGCGGGCGGCGGTGGAGCGCTCGTAGTGGCCACGCTCGTCGCGTGATGATAAAGCGGGCTCTGATAGTACTCCTGATGATGATGATTCGTCATGTGCATTGGCCCGGCAGCGTTCGTACCGGCGTGCATGCCGTTATGATGATGATGGCTCGGCGGCGCCGAGTGCGCGTGCGAATGATGCGGCGAGCCGAAGTTGGCGTAGCTCTGGTGCAACTGCTCGTACATCTTCATCTCGGGCGGCTTGGTATCCTGGGCACCAGGGGAAGTTCCGGCCGTGTCACGCGGCAATAACCTGTTGATACTGAACGGATGATTGGCCGCCGTTCCGTAAAGCGGCTCCTGCTTCAAACTGCCTGTCATACCGTGGTGCAGACTCGCGGTGTCGGACAACAATTGTGGATGGATGCCGCGGCTGACCATCGCGGTGAGCTCGTCGTGCGCGGCGCTGAGATCAGGCCCGAGAAGACCGCCAATATCCGTAGTGTCGCTTTTCAAAGTGGTGTGATGCTGATGCAAACTCGTGTGATGATGATGATGCGAAGATACCAACGAGTGCAAGTCCTTATCGTCCTGCTGCTGAGGGCCACCGTGATGAATAGACGAACCGGTCTTCTTGGAACCAGGCGCGCCTTCGTGAGTAGGTGGACTATGCTGACGGGCAATGGTCGCACCAGACGCCACTGCCACCGCAGCCGCTGTTGCCTGATGCTGCTGATGCTGTTGGTGTTTGTTACTCTGCCTGGTCAGCTCCTTCTTCTCATCTTTAAATCTCTTCTGACGTCGTAAATAACAGCCATTCTCGAACATGTTGCCGCTGTCGGGATGTAGCGTCCAGAATGACCCCTTGCCGGGTTTATCCGGTGTACGCGGTACCTTGACAAAACAGTCGTTAAAACTCAGGGAGTGCCTAATAGAATTTTGCCAACGTTGTTGATTCTGTCTATAGAATGGAAACAGATCCATGATAAATTGATAGATCTCCGAAAGGGTCAACATTTTGTGAGGTGCGTTTTGTATCGCCATGGTGATCAGGCTGATGTAAGAGTACGGAGGCTTCGCATGAGTGTAACTACGTCTGTAAGACTTGTCGCTACGGGCACGCTGAAGGTCTGAGTTCAACGAGTCTGGTTCTGTCAGGGCGAGAGGATCTCGGCTAACGCCGGTACCTCCACCAGGAGTCAGAGGGCCGTATCCGACGGCGCTCATACAGGCGCTGCTAGCACTCATGGAGGCGCCGTTGTAACCGCTCATACCGCCGCCTCCCATTGACGCCATTCCCATCGCCGAACTCATGGTGCTCATGTTAAAGCCGCCGGTGCCCTGAGGACTGCAACTGGGTCCGACTCCGACTCCCATCGACATGCCCATCGGCACGCAGCTCATCGAGCTGTACGTGGGCGCCATGCTGCCCATACTGGACATCGCGGCGCTGGTCATGGCACCCGCATCGGTGTATAGCTTTTGCGACTGAAGCATGGTCATAGAGCTCACCGGTGCCGGGGTGGCCTGCTGTCGCGTCGTCGTTGTCAAACGGGAATCATGAAATCCGCGGTACCACGGCTGCTGGCAGTCGGGTATTCCTTTAATTTTTCCACCAGGATAATCCGAAATCGGTCCGCGCGTCCAGCTCGTTATAACTAAAAAGTTCTCTCTACTTAGTTTTCTATTACTAACTGTCAAGTGTCAACTCACTCAAGAGATGATCCTCGTAGAGTCGTACGCACGGAAGACGCGCGGGAAGGCTCGGCGACTATCTGAGAATCTGGCTCTCGCACTTAAATTCACCAGAAAAACTTCACCAAATATTCTTCCTCAGAGCAGCAATGCACTGAACGGCACTTTGCGTCGATGGAACTTTCTTCACAACCTTCTTCACTCTCTAAGAAGGAGAACTACTAAAACGCTACTCCTCGCATGAGAAGAAAGTTACGAGCGGTACCTTTACGGGTTTCTCGGGGACGGCGCGCACTACCGTCAGCGGAGCGAAGTAGACGAAGGGCAACTGAGATGAACTTTGTTGAATTTCTCGTTCCTCTTCTTCCCAGAATACAATGCACAGTCCGTTTGTTCGCGGGAAGATGCGCACTCGATGCACGAAGCGGACGGGAGCGGACGCGAACGCGAGAGTAAAGTACCCCCCGCGGCAGAGATAGAGGTAATTGTTACCTCAACACCATGGAGGGCACGACGAGCGCAAGGCTGACGACAGGGAAAGAGCCCAGGCTCTCGCTCGCGTGTTGTACGACGTGGACGAGTGCGCGAAACAACACCAACCACTATACGGTGTGACGGCCGCTCGTCGGTCGCGCGCGCGGTCGCTTATTTGATCGAGCGGGGCCGCTGTTTGAGCCGCCTCACCACCTCTCACCACACACTCCGCCTCGCGTACCGACGAGAGTCTCTCTCTCCTCTCTCTGTGTGCCGTGTTGTGGATGGAGGCCGGTTAGCGAGTGTACTCCGCTACTCTTGAGTCGGCGGCTCTTGTTCAAATATGCCCCACCATGGAGCCGCGAGAGCCGCGCCCGGTGTTGCCGTGGCGGCCAATAGCGGATCGGGGTATACCTCCGCTCGTGTCTCGCTCGACCAATCTGACGATGAGTCGACGTGGCTGGCAGTCCCCTCGGTCGCCGTATGTATCGTACGTCGTCGGATCGTGCGTGGCGCGCCACAGCCTTTTCCCCTCCGTCGCCGTACAGGACGGCGGAGCGACGCGTGATACGCGCATGTACCGTGGCCCGCGCGCGAGACCGAGCCCGTGAAACGGAACTGGCTTGCGCAATTCCACGCGAGACGCCCGGCTCCACGACGTTACCGCCGTGCCGTACCGTGCCGTGCCGTGCCGTGCCGAACCGAGAGCTGGGCCGCGACAGCCGCGCCGCGGCACGGCTCGGCCGCTCCTTCCTCATCATCATGTCATGTCGGCATCTGCCACGCGTTTGACAACCAGCATCTTCGTTCGTGCGTGCACATGTGACGCGCTCTTGATGCGTCTCTTTATTCGCGAACAATCTCGCGGAATGAATTTCTGGCGACGCCTGTCTCTGCTGCTACGACCGATCGATCGTTTACGCTATTGTCTTTTCCCTTTCGACTTCTTCCGAGAGAAAGAGAATTATCTTTTTCATGATATAATGCATGAATCGGAATCGTAGCGTTTCGATTGACGCTTCGATATCGTTTCGTTAATTTACAAGTGACTCTAACGTGAACGTTGTGAACTATGGCGATTGTGTCTGACGGAGAACGCGAAGAAGAACGTCAGTTGATCCACGTGGATCGCTACGGAATCAACAGGATTGAAAATTTGGAATTCAACGTGGAAACATAAGTACGATATCATTTGCATATTGTAATTGTATGTTATTATTTTAAATCTGTTATCTTATTCTTATTCTTATTAATTCATTATTATATTATATTATATTATATTATATTTTTATTTAAAAGAAAGTCATATATTCTTCTATTTTTATTTAACAACCAAGCGGTAGTTATTATGTAGGAACCAGTTTCGTGTATTACAATGTCATTCATAATTTATATAGAATCAGCCAAATCACTTTATCCGATATTTTATGTTGTATGTATAAAAGCTATATATGAAACAAAAGTATCTGAAGAGGCTGATAGTAATCAGCAAACGATTACTTTTGCGCACTTATAGAACACATTGATAATACCTTGATAGATGTTTTCATTGAATATAGGCGCCGATAATAGTTAAATATATATAACTACTATATAATACTACTAAGGTATTATAAACATATATAAGTACAAGAGATCGCCTAATAAGTGCTTTTAGAAAAAGCTAAAATAATATTTGATCTTTCTTAGTAACAGTAATCAGATCTTTCTTACATCAATATTTGTAGACATTGAAGATAGCGCATCTTTTGCGTTTAGTGATTATTACGCATTTATTAGATTAGAAAACAATATATACAGATTTTTTATTCGCGTGCGAAGTTTAAATTAAAACTCTAACGCATCGTTTTATCCTTATCTTGTCTAATAATAAATAAATTTTATATATCGTTCATACAGATTATGTATGACTTATAATAGCGATTTTCTTTTCTTTTCAGAAGCAAGAACTTAAATGCATTACGTCTTATGAATTGCTTTGCTCATTCCTTATAAGTTCGTTCATTCATTTATGTCGTTTGTCAAATGTCTCTTTTGCATATAAAAAGCCTCCTTGTCGTCTAATATGATGTAAATTTGAAGTTTTCTAATTTCATTTATTTTCAAGTAGATGCCATTCAATTCCTCACTCTTCTTTAAGAGACATAACGCTTCGCTATAGATAAAAATATATAGTGTCCAGATATTTTGTAGGAAACGAGAAACAAACACTATTTATAAGCTGCACCTATATCTGCCCACATTTTCTACCTACGATCTCATTAGAATTTTCATTGACGTCATCGACATTTTTTCATACATTCGTGCGAGCACGGTTTTCTTCATGTAAATGTTATCACATATGATTTATTATCTAGAGATAAAGGAAATATGCCGTAGAGATAATTAATTAATTTAGTACCTTTTTCTTTGGTTTTCATCAAAAATTTTCACCTTTCTCACGTGAACAAAGAATATATCGTGGATAACTTTGACCTTTAGATGGACTTTTGTATCACAACATCTGCTTAGTTGACTATATAACCTAGATAAGATATACCTTCGACAGAAATATCAATATATCTAAAACAAACAGCTAGAGCTTGTAACATTGACATATTGATAGAAGATCAAATATATTCATCGAGATCATAATGATTATGGAAGAAAAATGAATATTTATTATAATTCAAATCAATATAAATATAAAATTCTTTTGCATTTTTACGCAATTAAACATACACACATATTTTAGATATAAAAATTTTATAAAATTATCTAAAATCTTTTGTTAATTTATGTACAACTATGAATAATAATAAAAATTTTAAACTACAAACTGAAGAGTTATTCTAATTCTCTAATAAAAAATTTCATAAACATAAAAATAATACAAAATAAACATTTAATTTAAATTTAACAAAAAAGTTAGATAAAAAATTATAAAATTAGATTCTATTCTTATTTTCTTAAGCGACTCCTTTGACGATCAGTATTATTGTACAATATTTGATAATGTAATAGTATTAATTGCCTAAAAGTTATATTGAGGGTTTGTGCAATATAATTGTAACATTGTCAATCAAAAATTATTTAAAATATATTGCGCCATTTAAAAATATTGGTCCATCTAAAGATGCTATTATACAATATTGTTTAAATTCAACAATTTATCAAATATTAAATTATTTAAATGTAGAAAGTTTTGATAATCGTTTGGCTTACTAAATCTTAGTTTATTTGACAAATTTTTATAAATATAGTCTTTCTTTCCTATATATCATTTTTTTATCAGCTTTCTCTGCTTTTTTTATAAAAAACTGAAACTATGATCACACATGTCGCTTGTATATCCCTTTTAAAATTAATCAATTATTATATAATTTGATTGAGAAAATTGAATTGTCTACAAAGAGTGTCAATAATATGTATAATATTATTGATTATCTAAAGATCTTTTTATGCTAAAGTCATGGTTTTTTGGCAGCACCTAAAAAACAGATGAAAAAAATGTTTCTTGTTACAAAAATAATTACAAACTTCGAAATTAAATGCAATCAATAATAATGCTTTATTTATTTATATGTTCATTTTAACATTTATTCTTAAATAAAACGAATGAAAGTTCTATTTCTATTATAAATTTTACTATTGCCAAATTGAAGAAAATTTTCATTTTTTAATATTTTATAATTTTTATTTCGTAATTTATATTGTAATTTTTCAATATTTTCTTCTTTTATTATTTTTTATAATAACTTTAATGTTAGTTAGCGACATTAAAATCCGGACTAAAATAACCTACAGTATTTATTAAAAAAAATAAAACATATTTTACTTTTTTCTTATCGCTTCTCAGTAAACATACCTACAGTCAATTCATTTTTTCTTCTCCATTGAACAAAAGGTCACTTTTCCTACAAAGTTTTATGAGAGAAATTACTATTTTAAATTTGTATCCGTTAATGTCGTTTTTAATAAAAGTGAAACTCAGAAAAGAATTTTCAATTTTTCAATTTTACTACAATTTAATCCTTGTAAAAGAACACAAAAACGATGACGATGAACATTTATACGATACATTAAGGGCTGCTAAAAACTATTTATGACAACGAAATGAATAGCTGCGTCATTTTGCGGATCGATCCCGACGGCGTCCTCAGACATGGCGCCCATTAACCGTCGGGTAACCGTCAGCACACGACGATCATGCTAGATAGTGCATACGATTTTTTTTTTATTGATGTTCCTACGGTCACACAATTGTTGCAAGTAAAGTTGCAAGAAAGTATACAAAAAATAATTTCGTGTTGCGAAATTTCCGCTTATGGCATCATGTTATAAAAAAGAAATAAGAAAGAAAGCAATATAAAACCGTCTTCTTATTTATTTTCAAAAAGATTTTACTACATTAGAACATTAAAATATTTAAGAGACTAATTGTGCGCTCATAAATTTTGAGAAGTCTCATGGATCTGCAACTGAGATTTGAGGGTATGTTTTATTATCGTATACCTGGTCTAACATATATACCTGATTTTTTTTGTGCACGTAATCCGTTATGAATCCATTACATTGATGTTTCCGACAAAGAGTTTGCCGAAAATATTTTAGTCGAAACCAAGTGTGAACAGCAATAAGTATTTCACTAATGTATATTATAGAAATAGAGGATGTGAGGAAATTGTACCGTTGCAAAAAAACAAATCAATTATTTACCTAATCAGATATGTAATAAAAATTGGCATGTATAAAAAAATAATTCCTATATTGATTGAATAGGAATATTTAAAAGATATTTGAAAGATAATTTGTCGATGACATACAAAAGTTAGTATATGTATATATGTATATATATATGTATATATATGTATATTTATGTATATATATATATATATATATATATATATATATATATATATATATGTGTATATATAGATCAATATTTATATTAGTAAATATACTATTTGTCAAATATCGTTCCAACAAGATATCAATGAAAGCATTGTTAGCGAAATTTTATTACGAAATTTTAATCTTTAAATTCCTCATTATAAATCACACATTTTTTTCACATTAACACCTGGTTCTTTTGAATTATTCTGTGTTCTACATCAAAAAGAAAAAGACCTATAATTTGATTTTACGTACATTTTATGATCTGGCAAGTAGTATATCTTGTACGTATCAAAATTTGTTATCATCGCAGACCATAACAAGACAACAACATCCGTATTCAAAGTCAGGCATAAATATATTGTAAAGATTATTAAGTCTCTGAACATGTATGCATTTTTTATGTATGTCTTTTTTCTATTATATTTACCTATATTTCTAAACCTCAAAAAGATAAGATTTTTAAAAGAAAGGAAATGCGAAAAAAAGGAAGAATACACGGGATGCTTTTTTTCATAACTTTTTTTTTATAAAATTGAGGTATTTACTTAGGTAGGTATTTACTTTCACTTTTTTTTATAAGCTTTATAATATCTTGGAACTTTCGATTTTATTTTCTCAGAAATAATTAGGGAAATTTTAGCTCTCAAAGGCTGAATAAAAGAATCTTATCTATATCTTTAATATGCTTGTAACATATGTATTGAATTGGATTCTATTCTAAAATTTCTAAAATAATGTCTGATAACTTAATTAAAAATACATATGAAATTATGTTTTAAAATAATTGGAAAATTGTTAATAACATAATATTACTTAAATAGCATGCGATTTAATATGCAAAAATTCTTCGAATGTCAGTTTAGTAAAGTCGTAGTATCTTCGAAGTTATAAATCATATCTCGAAAACGTGGTAAACGTGGTAAACGTGATTCGGAGTCTTTCCTCGCCTTCGTGCTCTTTATTTATTCACGGGAAGTGCTGTTTAAATAACTTTCACATTAAGTTTGCGTAAAAAGCGAAATCCCCCATGAGCAGCGGAGACTCGTTCATGGCTTTATAATCCAATCCGATCCGATCCGCGAGGCGCGAAAAGAAAATCGCGGGATATCGTTCCGCCGACGCCACGATGTCGAAGAATTGACGGCATACAACTCGATGATTCAAGCATTTAGAGTCGGCTAATACTTTACTGGAGAGATTCGTAAACACACACATGTATACAATATGTATACGTATATACAGGCCCGTTCACAAACGAGCAGCGGCGCGTTCGTTACAACGTTAGATCCTCACCGAGCACCCACCTGTACACCGGGTCTTTATCGAGCCACGAATTGTTTGCGGAATGAAAATATTGTCCCTGTAAACAAGTGACTACATTGTGCCGGGCGCGCCGTTCTCTTCGTTATAACAAATCGCTCCCTCCGCGCCGCTTGGCCCCTTGGAACGCAAGCACACGCAATCGAGAGAGAGAGAGAGAGAGAGAGAGAGAGAGAGAGAGAAAGAGGGACGGAGAGAGAAAGAGAGAAGCTGTTTGTTTCGGTTAGTGCAAATCCTTAATCTACGATTAAACAGCGATTTGCTATTTGACCTAGATTATCGCGTATCGCGGGCCTTCATCGGCCCGATCGAGCACTCAACGACCGTGTGTAAACGCGATTAATTGAATGCACAGATATATTGCACAGATAAAAACGAACAGATAATTTTGCACAGATAAAAAAGTATTTTGAAAAAAATCTTACCTCCAGGACAATGTAGGCGACTAATTATGAAATTATCGATGAAAATGAATAAATCTTTTAAATGAGATTTTTTTTTTTTTAAGGAAAGAACGAGGCAAAAAAATTAAATTTCAATCACAAACTGTCTGTAAAAATTTATTTTTAGATTTTTAAATCAATTTTAATTTAACAGAAACTTGATTTTTAAGATTGAATCGTGAGACAAGATATTTACAAGACATTCAAATTTGAATAATGTTTCAAATAGCTTCTTTACATTAAAAAGCATATAAAAATATTGTCATACACACACACGCGCAATATCATAGTTGTTGAGATAAGATTTGCTATATATTTGAATTTAAGTCGCAATATCAATTACTATATTCGTAAAAGTTTTCAAAGAGATATTCTTTGAAATAAATTCAGCTGTTAAAAAATTTGTTAGATACTATTTGTATGTATAATTTTCATTGCGAGGTAATCGACGCAATCGAGGTAAAATTTTTTAACTGCATTTTCATTACTGTCCCAACTAGGGACGAATGCGTTATATTGCGTGATTACGCAAACTCGTGGTGCACCAGCCCTAGAGCGGTGTATTTGAAAATTTTATCTGCTCGAAATTGCCCCGTTTAATTTTTACTTGACACGGTTGATTAACGACTCATTTATTATTCACGAATGGATTATGACGTAATCGCATGCCGCAAATATATTATTGCTCATTCAGCGATATTAAATCAATCAAGTATTACATTTTATATACATATTTATATGACTTGGCACTCTTTAAAATGTGAATCATCCTTAATGACGTGAAAAAATAGAAAAAATAGAAAATACTATATATAAAAATAAAAAAAAATTATCTCTTTATTTCTATGTTTATTTCTATGAAAGATTATCCTTGTTTTAAGATATTCATATATCTTCTATAAATTATTTCTGCCTCGATGTAATTTAAAGAACAATAGTCAATGTACAAGTGATTCTTTCGTTTTTTGTACTTTTAGACCTCAAGAGGCGTAAAAATAGTCAAATAAAGCGGAAAATTTGGGTTTTAGACGGCCAAATTCCGTGACGCATTAAACATTTATGTAAACCAAATAATATACTCATGCTCGATCATTGGGTATATTACCCGACGATCGAGTTAGTGTGTGCCTGGGATTGTTTAACTTTCGTGAACCGGAAAAGGTGCAAGTCCGCGGTCCCGGGGCAGCTTGATAAAAAGTGTTTTGTCATTTTTATAAGGGGGGGGACAAAGAGGGTGACAGAACGCAGAGGAACGGCCGGCTGGTCCAACACGACTTTGTGAAGTTCCTAAAGGATCCTACCTGGATCCACGTGGGTGGTCCTCTTTCTCATCTCTCTTTCTTTCGCCCTTCTCGTATTATTAAAACGCCGGTGATAACTCGTAGGCACACAAGGACGTTATACCACCCTTCCTTCTCTCGGACCTTCGTTCGTTTCCATTCCTTTTCTATATGTGTTGTATTGCGTGTCTGAATGGCGCTCGCTTCGTACATCCGCAAAAAGGGCAATCGTATATTTATGAAGACGAAGATCTTTCACATTAGATTCCATCCTTTTGTATTCACTTACTTATCCGTTCATTTCAGCCTTTCAACACCAGATTATTTTTCGACATTATCGAAGATAGATTCCAAAATTCTCGCTTCTGTAAAAAAGTATCTCTATATCTTTTTCTGCATACATCGAGAAACTTTATGCTGTCAATATCGATACAGTGATTCTTCAAGTTAAATTAATGGTAAAAGTTTCTAATTTTCATCATAGGTATGGATTTATCAAATATCCAAAATAAAAAAAAATTTTTTTAATTTCGATTCTTCTATAAATGTTTAAAGAACTCTAGAAAGTCAATGTCCTACTTCAGTGTACACTATGCTCTTAAATTTAGGATATTTTAGATGCTCCAGATTTGATTTGAGTCTTTGTATCCTTAGACATTTATGACAGATTTCGGTTTGTCCTAGAAAAATATTTTTGATGGGCATCCTGGATGGACAGAAGATTGTACGTGGTACACATACCTGTCGCACGCAATTGCGGAAATCCCCAACATCAACGGATTTGTTGTCCTAAGGATTCACTTGTACCCGTGAAGTCAATATTTCGCGTAGAGAAAAAAAAAGAAAATCGGGTGTGTCTTGACGTCTCTGACTGTATCAAGAAATCAGCGTTTTATATACTGAGAAGAAAAACAGGTACATTTATCTTCGTGGCACGTCTTCCAAACATGGCGTGGTGTGATGTAGGTCAATTTTTCGACAGTTTGGAAATTTTAACAGTCAGGAAGGTGTAAAAAAAGAGAGCATAACAGATATGTACAGGTATAAAGTGACGGATGAATCTTAAAAATAAATTCTAACACTAGATTTAACTTTTTCCTTGACGAATACTATTATTTTATTTATATGGCTTATAACACTTCCTTTCAAAATAAATGAGGATCAATCTTAATCCTATAAAATAGAAAACATGTATATAATCGGTCTAAAGTTGACTAAGGCAAATGTAAATAATGAATGTTTTGACTCAGATAAATCATTGTCATATTTGTGAAAAAAAATATAAAGAACGATTTCAAATTTCTTATCTTTATTTAAAAACTTAAGGCACTGTTCAGAATTTCTAAAAATAAATTCTTATTGAATTACTTTTCTTCTTCATCTTAGATTTCAAATGCGTGATTTGTGACACCGCTTTTATATTTTTAACTTTATTTCCCTGTTATGTTTTCAAAATTCGTTTAAAGGAAAAATGAAATATAAACAAACACAAAGAAATTATTAAAATACTTTCAATTTATTCTTGTTTATTCTTGCAATTTAAATATAGCAAGTTTCATAAAATACACATATGTATGGAGTTCAGACATAGTACTTGTATATCAATTAATATAAAAATAATGTCTGCAAAATCGAGAAGGGGAGACGTATATGGGGGAAGCGAATTGCATATCGATATTGCCGGAAAGTCGGCAAATAGTAAAGCATCGATAGCTTCTAAATGTTAATTAATTCTAAACGGCAATTATCCGATAATAGCCGTTGGATATTTGCAATCCATTCACGTCGCGAACGATATCGTAATTTGCATTCGAAAATGAGATTCATCCACAGAGAGCATATTTATAAATTCAGCTTGTACGAATAGATAGAAAACTATTAATTATCATAAATGGTTCAAGGTTTACTAAACATTTTAAGATATTTTTTCGGGAAATATATTTACACATAATTATGTGTCATAATTTATGATATATAAATAATGTATCGAATCTATTGAAAATAAAGTTCAAAGAAATATATATTAATTGCAGTATGCTTCTATCTATTTTAACTCTTATCTTGAATATCTCATATGCTATGGAAAAAGAAAATAAAACGTTATCACTTTTAACCGTTTATACAACGTATTTGTCGATATTGAGTCTGCTGGAGACAGATTTATTTTTTGTCCTTCTGTAGCAATACTTAATATTTAATATTTAATTAAATTTCTGTTTTATTACTGTAAAGCTAACAAAATTCCACAAAAATGCCAAAAAATCCCAATAAAATTTATCTAAGTCTGAGCATAGAGCTTTTTAGAACTCTATCATTTTTCAAAAGAAGAATATCATTTTTGTTACTATATCCTTACAAATTTTAGAATTTCGACTGTCAAAAGGATTGAGCTGCGGGGCAACAAACTTGGACACGGTAGCATCGCGGGGCATATTGAGCCACTTAAAAAACGATATTTTCGATGTGTGTGCTTTATCGGTGGCGAACGTGGCGCAGACCGGATAGTCACGTGCTGTGCGTGCCTCACCGTGGATTTCCCAGATTTGCGATCCCCGAATCTCGCTGGCCGTCCTATCTCCGACGAAAACCCGGGCTCCGCAGCGCGCACCCTCGATCGGTCCAAGGCAAAAATAATAGACTCGTCGCACGTTTTCATTCCCTCGGCGTGTCGGTGAGGCGAGATCGACGACTATTATCGACTGCACCCTCATCCTATGGAAAAGCTCTTCGGGGATAGGCGTAATCACGAAAATTCCATGCGAAGCACTCTAAATATCTTTACGCAAGACAGCGACGCCACGGTACGGCTTCTCCATTATCGATTAATTGATCAATTTTTCATATCTTCACCCACCGGTATACTGCTTATCTAGCAGTACCCTTTTGCTATTAAGAAGCTCGCTGAAAATTTTTATTGTGCGTTCAAAGATATCGTAAGGAACTGCTATTAAATTATTAAACAAACTTCATTGATTTCTTAATTTCCTTAATTGTGATTTGGAAAGAAATAAGACTATTTTTCTAATCTTTCACAACTTAAAAAACAGTCATTAAAAATTATCTATAGCTTTATTTTATTATTAATATTTCTATATATATTATTATTAATCTTTATTATTAATATTCTTTTGGTTATAGGTATACCAGTTCTAATCCAGATCTATCTCGGTCTTCTACCCTAATTAGCTTTATTTTCAATATTTATGAATATGAACATATCATTTTGTAACGTAATGCGTGGCTTTATTTTGAGATAAGCACATTGGCAAGATTTTCAATTTTTCAAATTCATCATTTTGGATGTATTGAGATTTAACGATTGAAAATCCAATTCATGCCATCTTACGTATAAGAAACGACTATGTATCTGTCATTCTGTGTAATTTATATTTCTGATATAAAGAAAAATAGATGTATTGTTTTCTTCCTTTTACGGTTGGAGCATTCCGATTAAAATAATGGACATGAAAACGTTAAAAAGTATATGCGACATTTCGTAATGTTTCTCGTCTGAGTAATGGGTCCAGGGAGATTTTTGATATTTTCCGAGCGGAAAGGACCTTCCCTACAGCGCGCGTGTAAAAGCACGTATGTGGCGAATCGATTGTGCAAACAAGAGCGCTCCCGTCTATCGTCCTCTCGTTAAATTTCTGTTTCACCGTTTCAATGCAAACGTTGCGAGATATAAAAATTGCAAGCAGGCCATCAGGCCAATCCAAGAAGTTTCGCTCTGTTTGCTCCGTTCGGCGCGTCTAACTTGTTAATAGCGCGTAATCACAAATCAATCTTTATTTGTATATATACGATATTTTGTTTATACGATACATTCGTTATAAGATGATATGTATATCATACACCGAAATTTGCGAAATTTTTCTTCAATCAAAATTGAATCGGTATTTTTTACAATCATTAAAGATTTGAACTTTTCCGTGAAACGTTGATTATGAGATAATTAAATCATGATAATTAAGTTTCGTCTTAAAATTTGCTAAACTAAAATCTGCTCAACTAAATATTTAAACAAACGTCGAAAGTGTTTCTTTCTTTATTTCTGAATATATCTACATTAGATATGTGTCTTTATAATATAAAAATAGACAAAATAAATATAATCAAATATAAATCTATAATATTTCTCCCATAATTGAATTGTCTTATTATCTCGAGTTCAAACACATTAAAAATAATTCTTTAAAAAATATAAAAAACTTGATATTATGATTCTAAAAGAGACATACAAATTTACTTTACGTTATCATATAATTTCGAATTTTATTTTCTTTTTGAAGAATATTGTTACGAGCCAAGAATTAATACTCACATTTAACCTTAAGTGCAGATAGATACGAATTTCATTTTTAACGAGTCGTATCGTATCGCACAGAATTGGTCGAATTCGATCGATGAGAATACTGGAAGACAGGCAGGTGGTGGATGAGTCGCCGCCGATCAAACGCCTCGAATTGGCAGCGATTTCTCGACCAGCGGCCGCAGCCAACCCCCCGTCAACCAGCCGCCACTTCCGCGTCGAGTCAATTTTATTAATTCCACCCTCCACGATCCACCTTCATACCGTGATGACTCGCACGATTTTTCCGGCAGCTTTCAATTATCCGAGGACCCGCGCTCCCACGAGCAAACGAGCACTACCTCGTGAAATATCGATCGTCTCGTCGCTCTCTTTTCTCTCTCTCTCTCTCTTCCTCTCTCTCTCTCTCTCTCTCTCTCTCTCTCTCTCTCTCTCTCTCTCTCTCTCTCTCTCTCTTTCTCCCTCACCTGGACAATCGTCGCGTTAACGGGCGTAGTCACCGGAAATAGGCGGAACGAAAAATAGTTGTGGTAACAAGAACGCGCGTTATCGTCGCCCGCAATTACGACTCTTATATCGTGGATGTCCTCTGAAAAAAATGTCCGAGCCGCCGGCTAGCTAATTGGATGGGGGAACGTCTCCAAATTAACGCGTACACGGTAATCTTCCCCGCGTAGAGTTTGTCTTTAATGATGTCATCGAGATATCGCTAATTGTTGACATGTAAATGATTAAAGATGAAGTTTTCCCAAAAATTTTTTTATTGACCATTTTTACATATCAAAAATTATTGATATCTCGACAATATCGATAAAAATAAATTCGATACATATTTATATATATAGAATATACTAAATATATTTCTTAATGCAACAAGAAAAACTACTATACTTAGGAATATTATTTTTATATTTTTTTCGTAGTAAAATTTTTATTACATAGACTTTAATAATATACTAAGATTTTTAGAAGACTTCTTACAAAATTAGAAAAGATATATATATATATATATACACATATATATATATAAAATACAAGAAGTCTCGAAATAAATTTTAAAACTTTAAATAACAACAAAACTAATGTAATTATTAAATTATATAATTATTATATAATTATTAATATTAAATTGCCAATATTATTATTATTATTAAAAAGATGATTAGCATGTCTCAAAATACAACATGTTATTAGACAATACAATTTTTTTTACAAACGATTGAATCCTTAGAGGACTAAAACTAAAAACTAAAAATACATCAGCAAAATGATGCGCAATAAAAAAAAACCATTCATACCGAATAGATACTAAAGCCAGATACTTGCTAATATATCCTTTTATGGTTACGGACCAACAGTCGCCTAAAAGAAAAAAAAAAACTGTGAAAAGAATAACGTCGTAAAATGATAATCGATTTATGAGGGTATTGCTTTTTCTGAATCCCTTTTTTTTAGAAGGGTTTCATTATTCTAAAAAAGACAGACTTTCACAAAAAGACATTTTACATGCTATGCAATTAAGTCTATCATGCAAGGATAAACTATATATACTGCTATATACTGCTATTTTATATTCATACTAAAACAATTCAAAAACAAAATTTTTTTCTCCAACTGAATATTTTCAATTTTAATTATATTCTGCTTTACTATATTCTAAATTTATTTAATTTTTTTTATCATATTGTGTCAACTACGTAATAAATGCTTTGTACATATTATCTAAATTTTATGAGTCAATAAAATAAAAATATCATGTCATTATACAAGGTGGGGAAAAAGTCTCAGACCTCAGCTGTATCTCGATAACAAATTTTTGAGAAAAATATTTCATATAAAAATTGTAGAGTTTTAACAGGCGCACATCATGTAGCAAGGTAGTATGACTTTGAATAGTATTATCAAATGTAAAAATTACTTTGAAATCTTTTAATGGAAACCTCCATTTTTTATTGCATTTTATTCTTAACTTATTTTGAGCTTATTCAAGAGGTTAGCTTATTTCGTAGCTTATTTTGAGAGCTTTCTAAAACATTATAATTAAATATTTTTTCGTTCAGGACTTTCCGAGTTTGAGACATGAATGTTACAGTATTTTGATATAAAATACAAAATGTCTTGCAAAGTATTCATGTCTCATAATTCGGAAAATCCTGCAGGAGAAAGTATTTAGTGTTATTGTTATAGTGTTTTGGAAAGTTCTCAATGAATTAAAAATATGCAATAAAAAATGGGGGTTTTTATTTAAAAATTTTTAAGTGATTTTTAAGTCTTGACAATGCTATTTAAGGTCATACTAATCTTGTAATGTGATACGTCTCTTAAAACCTTACAACTTTTGTATAAAACATTTTTCTCAAAAATACTTTGTTATCGAGATATTTCAGAGGGACTTTTTCTCTACTCTGTCTAACTTATAGCATTATTAATAAGCTTTCTTCAGACAGAAAAATGAAGAAGAAAAATGTAAATGTTGAATGAACAAAATCTGAAATTTAAGTTGAAGTTAAATCTTAAATTCAAGAGATTTAATTTTTATCATATATGCTTTTAAAATCTTAGATGTTGTTTAAAATTTCCTTATAAAAAGTTTGAACTTAAAAATAAATGAAATTCGAACAAAATGAGCTTTACAGTGCGCTTGTGCTATTTATCTTCACACCGGATATAAGTGACATCGCGTCATCGATATATCCTTTTATTGTTTCAGTTCGATCTTCGTGGGAGGCTGCGCAGCGCGTAAAGATAAACATCCATACGCAAGAATAACATCTTCCGGATCCCTCTAATCACAACACTCGGAGGATACCCCGTACATAAGCGAAGTACACGTAGGAAAACACTTTTGATAGAGCCATCGGAAAATGAGAGAATGATGAGAGAACGGCCTAGTAATTCATTAAGGGAGATCATTCGCGAAAACAGAGCATTACATCGAAAAGATTATTATATAAAAAACATCATTATTTGCAGTAATTTTAAATTACTTAAAAATTACTATAAAATACTAATTAAATGTTTTATTAATATTATATGTAATAATATCGGTTCTCTTTCATAAATAATTGAATCAATTGAATATTTTCATAAAATACGTAATTTTATTCAGATTATTTTGATACATTCCACGCTGTTCTACAACGTTTCGCAATATAATCGAAAATAGAATAACTTGAGCTACGCTCGATTCTAATGGCACTTCGAGTTCGCTAAAGAAGATAGTGTTACATCGTATACGCGTTACATAATATTGTGAATGTTTTAGATTAAATTTATTTTTTGATTAATAAGTCACTCGAAATATTCAGAAAACGCCTTTTTCATTTTCCACATTATACGAATAAATAGATAAAACGATTAAGATTTACATAAAATTTTATTAGAGATTATTTAATAAATTTGCTTTATAAACGATCGATGAATTGAAAGAACTAATAGAAATTTATGCTGCTAAATTATCAATTTTCTTCGAAATTTCTTCGAAATCAAGGATTAATTAAAAATATTATTTTAGATTACTTACTTTAGAATGTTATTTCTTTTTTAATTCTTTTAACATTAAATAATTTATTTTTTAAGACAAAAGTGAATAAGAAGCGTATAAGATAAATGCTTTCATTTCGCACTAGGAATTGAATTATACTATTAATCCCTGATATTCAAAACAAAAAAAAAAAAGATAAAAAACAGTTCCGCTATATTTCAGTCAACACATATCTTTAAAATTTTTCGGTTTCGAAAATAAAGAATGTAATGATGGAATGTATAAATTCCATTGTATTTGAATAATACATATCTTTGAAATTTTTCGATTTCAAAAATAAAGAATGTAACTTGACGGAATGCATAAATTTCTGTTAATCTTCCCTTTAACCAGTTATTTTTAATAAAAAATGCGGAATTATCTTAACAAAACCAACAACTGAGATAAATGGATTTTATGTATCATTTCATCTTATATGGAGGCACATGTGAGATTTGCGATGCGGATTGATACTGAACAAGTTCGGATAGGTCTGATACTTACCGAACAAGTTCGGATGGATTTACCTTGTCGCAACAATAACTTATTATTTCGAGGTCGGAACGAGTTTAGCAGAAATTAATTTCTATCGGTTTGCGTGAAGTAAAACGGATGAAGTAAACGGAACGATTGCTCATTACGGAGCTGCAACACTATATTATACAGTCTAAACCTCTGTTACGATGTAAAGTTTTAATCAATCCACGTGAAGAAGTTAGTATTGCGAAATTTATTCGGTCGACTTCTACAAAAAGTTATACAAAATATGACACGGTATCTGCTTACGATATGCTTAGAGTGTGTTATCACTCGTAAAACTACGTCTACGTATTTATTGCCAGTTGGGAAATATATTGGTAGGAATATCTGCCGTAATAAACCGCAGAATATCCGTAAAAATATCTATGTGTAAACAGTAACCGACGAAGACGCGACGATATAGGTGGATAAATAAACTTGTATGTATAAACTTGCAACTATATAATAGTCTAAGTGTGATTCAAAGGCAGAAACATTGCAAAATAGACTCTTTTACCCAGAGTGATAAAATTCGTAGCTCTTAAATATCTTGAATTAACATCTCAGCTAAGATTTTTAATTTATATGTTTTTTCGTAGCACACCGTGATCAAATTGTTGTTTAAAAACTTATTTTTTGGCAAAATCGTACAATAATGAGGTAACTGTGCCAATCAGCAACATACTTATAAAATTCATTTACATAATGTAGCACCTTATCTCTCGCGCGCGACAATTGATGATGATAAAAAATTTGTAAGTACCTTCAAAATTTTCTTAAATTTACGAAACCTAGTTATAATTTATAAATATACGAATAAATATACGAAAAACGACTAAGAAAAAAATAACATAGCTGCTATCGAATACGAAATCAAAATAAAACTACATAAAAATATGAAATATATGTATTCAACAGAATAGTTTAGTTTAGTACCTAGTTCGAAAATTACATATTGTGCATAACTTTCCGTGTAAATATTCAGAATTATGTGTGCATGATTAAGAATAAATAGAAGAGAAAGAAGCTTGAAAAAGATATTAAAAAGTATTTTCATATGTAATCTATCAATATTCATCAAATCTGTATACCCGTGCTTAATTGAAAAATATAAACAGGTATGTTATTGGAATACTGGTATGTTATAGGAAGTTTAATATACACGTTATGTTTTTTCGTGTTATGTGCCGAAAGTATATTTTCATGATGATTGTCGAGCAAGCTTATCTGTACTAATGAGCAAGCTTATCTGTACTAATGAGCAGTGGATAAGATACCGCGATGCGGTAAGATAACAGATGAATAAGAAAGATTAACGTTAATCATTCGCGGTCCAAATTCTCAAAGATGAGCGAGGATTTTATCTTCAATTTAATTTAATTTAATTTAATGTGTAACATTCAACTTATATTAATTGGTGAAATTTATAGATATAAAAATATGTAGCTTGTAAAAAATGTAATCGTTCAAAAGTTTGGAAAACTATGCTGCAGATTGCTACAAAGTACTATATTGAATCTGTACCGATGGTAATTACGGTAAAGGATCAGGCTAGCGAAGACTAAAGTAAAAAGGGAAAGATGCAAAATGCAAGAAAGGAAAAGGCAAAGTAACAAAGAACAGCGATTGTATAGATTGAAAATATAACATTTGTCATGTAACAAGAAAACTTGTACGCCACATATGCAATTGCACGAAATAATATAAAAATATAATTTTGTGAAATCACACGTCTTGAAAATATTCGATCATGCGTTTGAACCCTTCTAGTCGCATCATGCCACAAAACGCAAAATAAGTGTCATCTATACCTTGTTTAACTTCCAATTAGTCGATTTCAAAATTGTACAGAAACATTCACATGATAATACGTTCAACAAAATTATACGCGCTTAATAATTAGAATAGCGCTTAATAATAATAATAATAATAATAAATAATTATTTCGAAAATACATAATTTAATGAACAAATCTTAGTGTCTTAGTCGTTAATTTATTAATCATTATTCATTCTCCAATTGGATTGAAATCGAAGATATGTAATGATCGTTTGTGAATAACGATCGCGAGTGAAGACCATGATGATGTGCATAAAGCTTTACTCGATAGTATCTTTGACAGAATGCTCTAGTACTTGAACAACGCGCGGGAATAATTACAGAAAAGCGGTACATGATCAGTATGTTACGATGAAAGTAATTATTTGAATATTTTTAAGGAAATCGCTGGCAAGTCGAAAAAAACAGCGACTATTATACGTATTAATAAACAGAAAGTCTCAGATTAAATTACACATTAAAAGTCAATACGATTAATGATTTGTGAATTTATGAAGTCAAAATAGTTTACTCTTTCTATATTCATCATCAATAACTTTATAAAAGAGCAAACATTTCAAATGTTCTTTTTAATTGCTTACATCGAGCTTTCATCGAGCCGTTTATTAACCAGTGGTTCTACACAATTGCCACAGATTTCTCAAAGTCTTTTCAAAGATAAGTGCTTTCATCGCAGCATTTAGAAGACAATCGCGCTTCCGGCACATGATCAAAGGTCAGTCACGGGTCCAGATAAATTTACATTACTGTCTATCACGAGTGTAACTATGGAGTCGCTCGCGATTGACGCGTTTCTGACACTTCTTGTATCTAGTTCTTCTATATCGTCATTGTTGTTGCTATCGTTGCCATTCCCCGCTTTGTCCTCCTCGTCTTCCGACGACGACGACGACGACGACGACGACGACGATGACGGTGCCCGATTTGCTGGCTCCTCGGTCTGATTGATCTCAGGAAGGGGACACACATCGGAAGCCAGGACGTCGTAAATCCTGCTTACGGTTTCTGTGGCCGTGGCACCGTTCACCTTTTTACGTAGTATCTCCACCAGCTTCTCCAGTCTGACAAATTATGTTTCGTGTCACGTTACATTCGTTCGTGCCGGCTTGAAAACGTGCCGTTTTTTCCATCGTTAATGCATCCAAACATTTGCTAATGCATCCAAAGACTTGCCCAACAAATTCTTAAGCAGAGAGTAAAGCGAAAGTTTCAGCGAAAAGCCATGCTGCCGGCTAGAAAACAGAAGAAAACGATGCGATTCGGTGCGTGACATCCAGACGAAGCGTGCACTAAAATCTCTCCGGAAGGGAAAAAGATCGATGGATCTTTGAAGAATGAAAAGAATGTGTGCATGCAAGTAGGATTATTCTCATGATAGTTGACAATTTATACGGATGAGATAATACTGAAAGCAAAAATGTATAACACAATCCAGAAAAAATTTATTTTAAATTTATTTTAAATTTATTTTAAAATTTATTTTAAAAATTTATTTTTATCGTTATTATACTGTTTAATATTACAAGATAAAATATTTTATATAATTGAAATGGCATAAAATGAGAAAAGAAAGCATATTTGGAAAAAACATACCTTTGGATTTAATTTTTACCGATACAATATTTATTTTAAATTATAGAGATTATAATAAATATAAGTACAAACTAAAGGAAAGTTACATAAAATTATCGAACGCAGAAGATATGTCAGTAGCAATTATTTCGTCAAATTTTTTTTTATGCTTGAGGAAACAGGAACGTGCAATATAACTAACAGTATGATATGTTCAGCAATATAACAGATGTATAAAAATATATATACAATATAAACGTAAAAAAGATATAGTACAAATAAAAGCGTGCTGATGAAGCTGATGAAGCCATGCTGACAAACATTTAGACAAATATTTAATTAATGTATACATTATAATATCATAAAAATATAAAAATTTACGAAAAAAAATATTTATTACACATATCTGTGCTTTTTACATACATTTGACATATATCTAGGGCTACTTTTTTTATAAGATAATGAAGTAAATATTCATGAATGTTAACAATGTAAAATTTTTATAAGCATTCAATGAATAATGATAATGTTGTAATGTCTACCTAAACAATAATTGGAACATCGATCTACGCGAGGTCTACCCTTTGGTTGATTAATGTTAATCAATTACTATTCTTTTTACTCCCTTTCTGTAATTTCTTATATTAATACAAGATATCTCACTTATATAAAAAAAAGAACAATATATTTATATAATTACAATAAAATCGGCTATTTTCGGTTAGCAAAAATACGAAAATAATGCTGCGAAAATGTAGCGCATATAGCGCAGATGAATTACGTTATTCCGGTATCTATATTAATAATTATTAACTACATACTTAGGATTTAAATTGTGTTATTAACAAGTTATAATAATTGTAAAAGAGAACTTGATCAATCAACTATAAGACGTCTCATAATTCGCGAATCACTTTTCATAAACAGATAGAGCGGGATATGCTAGCGAGAATCCTCTATCATTGCGAGTTTCTTAATTTAAATATTAATTAATAAAAGTCCACGAACGAGCATGCGTATGGATAAAAGGATATTACATTGCGCGATAAAATATTTGAAGATACTTTACCAACAACAATAGCAATTGTGAATAACGCATAATGCTGCATTGTTTTTTCTCATCAAGTAGTTATGGCATCTTGCCATTATATACGCTTATTCGAAAATTTTTATTATTAACTTAACTTTTTATAACTGCAAAAATTACAAAATAGTAACAGATTTCTATTCAATTTAACTCGTTCTACTTGCTGAAAGATGATCCATGAATTGTAAGATACCCCGTGTACACGTATGATTTTTCAAAAAGCAAATTTCTTAAGTAAAATAAATATTTTATTTTTGTTAAATAATTTGTAATTATTTTTTGCTTATTATTTGTAATTATTTTTGCTGTACATATAAACTATATTTGCCTGATATAATGGCTGCATTCGGAGAATATGCTATTAACGCTATTGTGTCATTCTACCTTTAGCATTCATATAATAGCATTAGACATATAACAAAGATAGACATATGACGCGATAGCGCTGATAATTTAGATCGTTCCCCGAACGCAACTAATTTATTATCAAGTTCAAGAATACGAATCTTCTTTCGATACCGGAGTGACGTAATTCTTCCTAAAGTGCCGGGGGGGAGGGGGGGGCGTAAGTATGACGAGCGTGTACGAAAAAGCATGCATGACGAGTGAATAATAAACCTACGTGCTATTCGACATGTACATAGTAGTAGCCTCTAGTAAAAAGCCCCTTGAAGCCCCTTTTTCGCGGATATTGGCGACGAGTAGGATGGTGTATGGCTTTCTTTTTATCTTTTTGCTCGGGGCCCCGCGCGTACGCGCGCCACCTAGATATAGGCGGTGGTGTAGGTGGCACGTGAAGGTGCTGTTTGGGTTCTGGAGGTCAGGGTTCTCGTTGAGCAGAGGTCTTTCGGCACGATGGAACCACCACCGACCACAACGACGTCCGGCACTTCGGTGATGGCTCGATTCGCGCAATTATCGGGATAACAATTCTCGTCCTCGCTTGCAGTGTCGCAATTTCCCTCGTTTGAGCTCGAGGAGCACGATAAAGTTGTGTAGTATTTACTGGTAATATCATACACCTCCTTCAAATTTTCCTTCTTTCGTCGTGATTTCTTAAAGCTACCTCGCTGATTTTGAAACTTGCATAGCTTTTTCCAAAACTTGTCGTCATACGAGCGATTGATCAACTTTTCTGACTTGTTGATATTGTTCAGCAGTTCATCGAACAGATCTTTTGATTCTTCGAGGACTCTTAATGGCCCAAAATCTATTTTGGTTTCATCTCTTTCCGTTATCGATGGCACTTCTACTTCCGCGTATTTTTCCGCCAGCTGATCGTCAGTAGATTCTTTCAGAATATCAGTCATTAAACATTTTGTCGTCCTTTCCTCCTCGGTCATTAAACATTTCGTTTTCTTTTCCTTGTCGGTCACCGCCGACGGCTTTCCTTTATCATCATTTTTTACGTCAACATTACGTGCCTCCTGCTGATCGCGCAAAATCAAATAATCGTCAAACTGCACCGCGGACAGAGTCTCTCTCTTCGGACTCTTTTTACAAAGAGTCTCAATATCGGTATTCTTCGAATTCGGTTTCTCTATATTATTCCAAGACTCGATTCCAATTGCATTCGTGACATCATCCTTCCCTATGCAAGTTACGGCAATTTGGCAAGACGTCGAAGACGTTTCAGAGCACCGATTGCCTTCACTTCCCGTCGGGCGTGGAGAATCCTCGCGAAATACGGATCCGGAGTCTGTTCCAGAATTTTGACTCGCCGTCTCCAAGACGGATTGGAGAACCGCCACCTCCGCGGGACGGGAACGTAGAACGGAAAAGGCGGAGGATGTGTGTGATGATATTACGGATGGAACGGTAGAGAGCAAGGAGAGAGTATCGGTAAGAGCGGTACGCACGGGGGTGCTGGTCATACAGGGCGTATCAAAAGTTACAGGCGTGACAGATCTGGATACCGCAAAGTTTACGCACTTTGCCGCGTGGTTCTCGGCCAGAGTCCTGGACGCCCGCGCCTCCTGGAGCTCCCGTCGCAGCGCCAGAGTCTCCTCCTCGAAGGCTGCAATCTCGCGGCCTTCGTTGCTAGTGCGAATAGAATTGATTTTTTTTTTCCGTTTTTGCCAGGAACGAACTTCGACGTTGATTGCGGGAACAGCGAGTCGATTTAATTGGAGTTATGGATATTGTAAAGTAATTTGGAGTTTGTCGAAAAATATAGCGAAAAATAATTGAAATGATGATTATGGTTAAAATAAAACGGATCAAGAGAAGTTATGAATAGTGATTCGAAATATCTGGATATAAATATCAATTCCAAAACTGTTGATTCAAACATTTCGTTATTCATGATAACTTTCACTTGACTTCTATTTTAGTCACATAATTTTATAACAGAAAGTGATGAACTATTTTGAAAACTGTTGCCCAATGTATTTTCAATGATATAGAGTTCACGCAATATTTAATAATCGTATAAAAATGATATATCAAAACTGGACGCATTCATTCATTAGACAATAATTGTTCGCAAAATTTGTCATGGATAAATTTGCTAGAAATTAGATGCTCTTATTGTGTGCGTGAGGATTATGAATGAAAAATAGAACTAAAGCTAATATATAAGAGTTATAATAAATGGATGATTATAAAGAAATAATATATAATATATCGAAATCAATTTTCTGACAAATTTTATCAAACATATGTCGGAATTTTTATCGTGTACTTTATTTTATCATCTTTTGTACACTGGAACAATGTCGGTTACTAAACAAATACTGGAATATAAAGCAAGCTTCTAAATATTTACAAATGCTAAAAAGTTTACTTACGTCGCGCTCAGCTTCAACACCGTCACTTCTTCCTCCAGTTTCGCAACACGTTCGTCGCTTTCCTCTTTCTCTCTTATAAATTTCTCCAATTGATTCTACAACAAAAAATATATACACGTTAATCGCAATTCTATTAATGTTAGAGCAACTATTAATAGACAACGTTATCGCTAAAACGAATAATCGGAAAAATGACATTATCAAAGGCAAAGTTTTAGAACACGGTAAAATAACATTCACTTATCCAATCAGTCTATTTGGAAAAATAAATAATTTTACAATTATAAATTTTGTTGTTAACTAATAATTTTTCATTGTACTTACTATAAAAAATTTATGAAGAATATATTTGTTTCGTAAAAATGCGCAAACTGATTATAAATGAAGCTGACATTAATTATTCTCGATAGAACTATCCTAAAATTTTCTAAATTATATTCCTAAACTTCTCTTAAACTTCTCTGTTATTAAACAAAATTAATTATCGAATATAATTTTGTTTTATCTGTTTTAACTTATTTTGACTTGTTTAAAGGTAAACGCAACACGCTGGGAAATACGTAAAAAAAAAAAAAGAAAGAAAAAGATGCTATAGCAACCTTGATCGGCTCTCACATGCAATAAAATTTACATGAACATGGAGATAGTAGGTCCCGGAGGTTCAATTACGAGATTGCCAATATGCAAGCGACATGGCGGTGGCGGCCATCGCTTCGGCTGATGAGGCTAATGGATGGTTGAAACCTGAGAAGAACGGCAAAGAGGAAAAAGAGGGAGAGGCTAAGGGAGAGGCCCCTGACAGCCACTAAGTGCGCTCTGTCCTTCTCCACCCTTACTCGATCCTCTTTCCCTTCCCTTCTTTTCCCTTCCCATCCCATTCGGTCCCAGCCCTGTTCTCTTTCGCCTCTGCAACACTCTGCCCGCTGCGGATGCCCTTATGTGAAACCTAATCACTTTTAACGCGTCACGGATATTTCGTATTATGTCTACATTGCGTTCTCCGGTATCGGCCGACTTTATCAGCCGTCTCTCTACGACACGACCTTTCCCTCACCGTCCTTCACCCTTATTCCATACAGAGTCCACTCGCATAGTCCTAATCGGCTGATACGTTTTTCGAATAAATCTTTGGATCGATTTTTCAAAAAGCATCAAAAAATCTTGTGATCTCTTTAATTCCAAATATATATATTTTCTCTCGTGAAATATAAAATTATTGTATAATTATTGCATTTAAATATTGTATTTTTGCATTTAGTTTTATATTTATCGCAATGTCGCTGTAATAACGTGTGTTGAAATGGCACATATAGTAAAGGATCAAGCTTTACAATGCTGATTACAAACTTGAACGATACAGTTTACGATGGAATATAATTTATATTAGATAATGCAATTTTTTCTTTTATGTAGTTAAATCTACTCACACACACACACACACACACACACACACACACACACACACACACACACACACACACACACACACACACATTATACATACAAATGTATGTAATGTAATAACGACATATTTGTGTGTTTGTGCTAATGTATACAACTCAAAATTATATATACATGAAAAAAATTGATTTTGAATTGATTAATTTAATACGTATATACGATAATACGTATAATACCATTTCATGTTCGTAATCTTTCTTCTATTATCAATATAATTTAATCCATGTAACATATATAAAATATATAAAATAAAAAGCGTAATAAAAAGATGTAAAGATGATTTTAAGTGCTTAAAGATGATTTTACATTTAAGTGCTTAAAGATGATTTTACATATCGTATATCTTTTTTAGCAATATCCCATAATTAAGAAAAAATATGAAAAGAATTCTATCATAAAAATAGTTTAAAACAGTAAAATTAATTGAAATAGAGATCATTAATAAACAAGGAGAGCAAGTAAGCATACACAAAAGAACGGAAACAAAATCAATTGTAAGGATTTCGCATATCTATGATAACTGAGAGAGGGAAAGTTGAAAAAAGACCGATAGGTACTACGATCACCTGGCTGTCCTAATCAAACAAAATGTAAAAACGTCTGCGCAAACATTACATCTACGATCGTGACTCGGAAGAGCAAATGCCGAAAATATTGAACCGAATACTCATATTTCCGTATCTCAATCACATAACGATACGAATGTGTGGCACAAGAAAAAGGTCTATTGCTTTTGTTTTCTGTTCCCATATTCTTCCAACATAGCAAATTTATGTGGTGTGTGTGTGTGTGTGTGTGTGTGTGTGTGTGTGTGTGTAACGCCTTATACATTATTTTATTTATAAAGCAATACTAGTTTTCTTTATATTTTCTTTGTGTGTGATATTATAAAATGGTAATTACTTAAATGTATATAATTATTAAATATTTAATTAAAATGTAAATATTTTTTAATACTTTTGATAGATTATATATTTAAAAATAAAAAAAACTGCAAAATTTGAAAAAATATTTTGGTTTTCAAATTATATTATAATTAAACGTCGCTCAACAGGAATAATTGCTCATGTATAAATTAATATATAAAGAAATTATTAAAAGACATAGTAGCATCTCGAATTAAATATATAAAGAGAGAAAAATAGTAACTCCGGAATTATATACATACCTTTAGCTCATTTACTTCTTTTGCTTGTTGATTACATTTTTCTTCTATCATAGACTTGATTTTTATACCTAAATTTTCTTCGCAGTTTCTATTAGCTTCTCTAATTTCACATATAAGTTCTGAAACAATATTTTATAAAAATAATATGACGATTATTTTGTATAATAATATAAGACTAATGACGAAAATTATGAATGTTAAAATATTTTGAAATTATTTTTTTTACCTGATAACATTCCAGGTTGGTAATCCGTAGGAGTATTGTGTTTACATTGTGACAATTTTGTTTTTACGTTTTCTAAACTTGATTTGGTTTCAGTGAGTTCTTTAAATAGTTGACTGTTACATTTTTTTAGTTCTGTCATCTATAACATATTTGGAAGAGATATATTACATAAATGATAAAATATATTTTATATTTTAAACATTATACCGCTAGAATTATTTAAAATAATTGTAAAAAGAATAGATATTTAATAATATATTTTTGAAAAAATAGAGGTTAGATAGTTACTAACTACCTGTTCAATAAGTGATAAGACAAGCTTATTACTACGGCTAATTGTCGTTATTGAACTCCCACTCTCAATACTATCAGAATCATCACTGTCGGAGCGAGACGATTTCTCAGCGGGTCCCAGACCAGGATCAGAGTATCTTCTATGCTCCGAATTGAGTTCATCACTATTGACACCACTATCTTTGTTAGCAGTGGATGGTAAACTGGCGTAATCTCCATTTTGATGAGCGATATGTACAGCGGATTCTAGAATTCCATTTTCTTGCAGATTCCCATAACCATTTACGATAGTATTGTTGGCATTGGGACGAACATTTGCCAAATACTTGTTACAGTGATGCCTGTGTCTATTCTGGACGGTTCTAATATTTGGCACCGGCATCGGCTGATACATTCTGTACATCGTTGGCAGTGAGACCGGTTGCATGGCATATGTCATTGGCATTGGCGAATAGCCACACACACTCGGATCTGACATAGCGGTGAACAGACGTTGCCCGTTACCCGGTACATTCTGCTGTACACCTGTCGATTGCCACAACATTCGTGGAGGGTACTCCATGCCAGCCACCAGATCACCCTCCTGATTGTTCTGTGGATCATTCGGCCACGTGTCCAGTATTGTGTCCAGCAGATTGTTCCTGCGGTTGGATCGTCTCTTGCTCTTTCTCAAATTATTCGAAGGAATCTGACGGGACGGTCCCGACGTATTCGGCAACCTGTACATCAAGAACGTCTTGTTGACACCAAAACATAACCCCCACGATTGAGCGACAGAAATGTGACTTACCTCTGCTCCATCCCGGCAGGCGGCTCGATCCGCATCAAGAGGACCCGGCTCCTCGCGACATCCGCACGATGAGACGTTAGGTAAGCCGATTCGGTGCAGTTTTCCTCGTCTGTGACGCTCGCCGTCACGAGATACACCCTGAGCTCCTAGCGCGACGATGTGACGGAGTGACAGATCGTACAATTTTCGGCGCTACATCGACGACTCGCGCGCTCGATCGTGTCACGCGTGAGATTTTATCTCAGCTTATCGACGCTCGTCGACCATGAAGGTAACACGACAGGATGCGAAAATGAAACTGTAATTGTCAAAACGGATAAAAGTTCGTCCGAATTGACTTTTCGTCGTATGTCACATCGTGATGATGGTTTCACGCGAGAAACGATATAAGTGACCACGAATCGATAATTGCACTCGTCTAACTCGAGATATCTTTAATCGATAAGTTAGCGACTACCAGCTGACTTCGCGCAATTGATATATATACACGTGCAATAACAATAACCTCAAAGGTGAAAAGTAAAGGTGAAAACGACAGTACTGTGTTCCTTTCAAACGGACCGGAAATTTAATTGAGGTAAGAAGAAGAAAGTGAAAATAGATGAAAATAGATGATGGCAACCGCTAACAATCAAATAGAAAGTAAGAAGAGCGACCTGATCTTTTGCGAACTGTCTGCTAACGATCTCGAACCTGCAATTACTGAAATTGAAAGCCTATGCATGGAGTGCGGCAAGAACGTAAGCAAATTCTGCATAAGCTAATTAAAAATTATCTCATTAGAATGCATACTCTGGATGACATGATTTTATTTATCTCTATAAGGGGACTACTCGGATGCTGCTGACGAAGATTCCACACTATAAAGATGTGATAATTATGTCCTTCGAGTGCGAACATTGCGGCTATCAAAATAACGAAATACAAAATGGAGGAAAGATAGCAGAGACCGGAATCAAAATAACACTCCAGGTGATATCGCCACAGGATTTAAATCGACAAGTAGTTAAATCTGATTATACCAGCATTTATATACCCAATTTGGAGTTTGAGATTCCTGCGCAATCTCAGAAAGGAGAGATCACGACTGTGGAAGGAATAATTAATAGAACTATTAGCGCATTAGAGCAGGATCAGGCTGAGCGTCGAAAACTATTTGCAGATACTGCAGTTGAGATAGATAAATTCATTACCAAATTACATGCATTGAAGACACTAGATGAGCCATTTACAATAATTTTCGAAGATATTTCAGGAAATAGTTATGTGGAAAATCCAAGAGCACCATTTAAAGACAATCAATGCACTATAACATATTTTAAAAGAACACAAGAACAAAATCATATATTAGGAACTTACTCTGATAATGAAGATGTTTTGCTTAAACGCATAGAGGAAGGAGAATTCCTCTTGGAAGAGATTGATGGTGAAGTGATATCCTTTTCTACCAACTGTCCAGATTGCAATAGCCCTTGCGAGACAAATATGAAAACAACAAGTATCCTTTGACTATATATTTTTATACAGATTATAAATTCAATGATCAAATTAAATTTTTATTGAATATATTAAAAATAATATGAAAGGTATGAAAGTAAATGGTATGAAAAGGTATGAAAGGTATGAAAAGTAAATTTTAATTTATTATTCTATTAAAAGAATATTCTACTTTTTCCTAATAAATATCTTTGAAAATTTAATTATAAAAATACTAATCTTATAAGAAATATTTCCTTAATAAAATATTAAGATATACCACATTTCAAAGAAATTGTCATAATGGCCACACTATGCGAATCTTGTGGTCATAGAACTAATGAAGTTAAAAGCGGCGGTGGGATTGAACCTCAAGGAGTGAGAATCGAAGTGACGATTACGGGCAAAGAAGACTTCAGTCGTGATTTACTAAAATCTGAAACCTGTGAGTTGGAGATACCTGAGCTTGACTTAGAAGTTGGTCCAAACATCTTGGGCGGTCGGTTCACAACCGTTGAGGGAATCATAGTAGCAATGAAAGAACAATTATCTTCTTCTACAGTTTTCACTGGTGACACTAGTAATCCAGAAGTCGTGAATAGAATGAACATATTTATCGCTGAGATGGAAAAGGTTTTGGATGGTAAAAAAAAAGTAACTTTAATTTTAAATGATCCGGCTGGAAATAGCTATATACAAAGTCTTTCCGATGATGGACCCGACAACAAATTAAACATTATCAAGTATGATAGAAGTTTCGAGCAAAATGAAGAACTTGGTATCAATGACATGAAAGTCGAAAATTATTAAATAGAATAGAATAGAAAGTCTAATAAAATAGAAACACGAATATCAGAGGTTAAAGTACAAATGTAATTAAAGTATAATTAAAGTATAATTCAATGACGAAACGCTCACATCAGATTACTGTCGTAGCAATTTACTGTTGAAATAACTTGTATTTTGTAAATATAATTTTTTATTATTTTTCAAGCGTAAATCCACTCTATTTTATTGATAAAATTTAATCTTCATCTGCATGCCTGGAAAAGGGGAAGAAACTTGGTAAAGTTTTTAAACGTAACCGTTGTACGTAAAACAGTACAACGGTTTATATAAAATTTTCTATTCGAGAATACAACATACACAATCGGTATCGCATCAAGTTTTTTCAGAGTAGGCAATCGTCTTACGACTTGCGCGCGCCACGATTCTACGTCCATATTTTCACATAAAGGATTGTTAATGAATAATAAATCTTGAAGATTGGGTATTTCTTGCAAGCGATTAAATTCCGCCCAATCTTTCACCAGATTATTTCCCATATACAAAACTTTAAGAGCTTTGAGAGCACTGACCCCTTTGATCTTTTCAATTAAATTGTAAGATATCCATAATTCTTCCAAATGATCTCCGAGCGCTTCCAAACCTGAGAATGTTTTGATATTGTTTCTGCTCAAAGACAAAATCCTTAAATACTTCAACGAATTAATACCACTGATCTTTTCTATTGCGTTCGTCGACAAAGATAATTTCCTAAGATGTTTTAAAAAAATCATTTAATCAATATAATTATTTATAAATGCTTTAATCGTTAATTCATAAGAGATAATGAACTCGACGTTGATTAAAGCCGCCAAACTGTTATCCATTCTATCGATTGGAGGAAATTGAAAAGATAAAATTATCTCCTTTTGCTCGCTGGCAACTAATCCTGTTTTTTCTTCCCATCTTTGAATAGCTTCTTTGCACGTTGTCGCTCTGGCCTGTGTAATTTTAAACTTTATTTCTAAAGAGAAATGCAATTGCTTATTAAATCATTTAAAGTATATTTAAGATTTACCATATTTTTTAAAATTAAATCGACTTGTTAACAATAATTACACAAATTCTTTTAACAAGATTAGTACAATTAGAAGAAATCGTCATCAGATATCAATGAATATATCGGCAAATACAATTCTCGATAATCAAATAAATATATAAAAAAAAAAAAAATATAAAATTCTATTCTCAAAACGCGTTCAACGTTTTACGTTTTCAAAATTTGCCGCACGTGCGAGTTACTTCAGTTACTTCTTTCAGCGTCCATCTTGGATGACATCTAAAAATACAAAATAGACAAAATTCAAGAGTTTACATTAAACGACAACGAATATACATCACAGTGTATACTAAAACGGGAATTCGAATTGGCTACATAGAAGGCAAGAGAAGTCGAAGGTTAATGGCAGGTCTTTAACTGACGTTTATCGCACATCACCAGTATAAAAGATAATTTCCCTCGACATTTACATCTATGCGGCATTTTCTATCAGCGATCAGGCGCCTAGTTGTAATAAAATAATCCCAGAGTAAATCAGGAACGCGCGGCGTAAATCATGAATTACGGGCAACACGCGGACGTACGTGAATCGCCAGACTGTCCAAGACTCCGAGTCCGATTCGACCAATGGCCGTCGCAAACGCGTGCCGTGCGTTGGCTCGTTGGCCCGCGGTTCACGAAACACGCCGATACGCGCGACTAGCCGTGCTTCGCATTCACGAGCGTGTGCCCGATTTGATCGTGCGTGTCCGATATCGCTATCCGATAAAATGCCAAGCCGGTCAAAGGACAAGGTACGTCTGCCGCGATAGCCCGTCGTTATAATCATCGCCATCGACCGTTGTCCATTGTCAGCGTCGACGTCGGTGTCGGCATCGGCGTCGCCGTCACCGTTCATCGTGCGCGCGCGGAACGCTCATCCTATCCGGTGGACGGAAATGTGATAGTGGTGGTAGAGAGCGCGCAAAATACAGAGATGAAGATAGAAAGAAAGAGAGAGAGAGAGAGAGAAAAAGCGAAGTCTCACCGAGCACACAAGAGACAAGGAAAGATTCGGCGGGGAAAAGAGAGAGGATCGTCGCGTGCGCGAAACAGAGAAAGAGAGAGGAATTAATTGGGGGAACAACCCCAGCAGGCGGAGCTCCTCAGCCACCGAGTCACCCGACCCGATGTAGCGTGACTCCGGTTTCTTGACCCGATCTCGATTCTAAATCGCTCGCTCGCTCGCTCGCTCGCTCGCTCGGTTGCGCGGACGCGCGCGCGCGCACGCTGGCGCTGCGAGTGCGAGACCGCCCTCTCTGTTCCGCACGACTCCTGCCCGTTCGGCTCTTCTCGTCACCGACCGGGATTAATCGCGCGCGCGTTGCGCGATCGGCCCGTGTTCGGTTTTCGGTTCGCCTCTCGCCGACGCATACGTCGCCGACGGCTACGACGACGACGGCTACGACGACGGCAACGACGACGACGACGAAGACGCGTGTTACTGCTGCTCACTCGGCCGCGCGCCCGGAACGAGCGCAATGGTATATAACGTCCTCGTCCGTGCGTTCTCACTGACGCTCCCATTGCCACAAACCTCTCTCTTTCTTTCTCTTTCTCCCTGCAATTTGCTCCGCGCTTTGAACATCGAGAGTGCGACGCGAGTGCGAAAGCGCCCGAGAGTCTCGAAACTGTCGCGACGCACCCCGTGTGGTGCACGGCCTCCGGTTCTCTGCACTTACTTCACTTCTGTTCCAGGAGACGGCGAAGAGCGGCAAGGACAAGACGAAGAACGGCAAGGACATCGACGCCGTTGACGAGGTGAGGTTATATTGCCCCTCTCTGTTTCTCTTCCTCCGTCCTGCCCGCGTCTGTCATCGCGGATCATCGGCGGCACGCGAGCCCGCCGCGTGCGACTTCGTCTTCGCACAACGTATTTCCGCACATTGGCACGCGGCCTGTTTCGACGGATATTTCGCATGCCACCATCGGAAAACGCATTTGATGAATTCCACGGTGACAGGTCGGCCGCATGGCTGACCCGACATCTTGCATCTTTTACTTGCTTTTTGTTCGCTATTACAAGTACGTCGTGCACGTACGTTGGATACATCGGACACGTCTGAATACTTGCTTCTTTGAATATTTTAAGGCTCTGATATCTTATGAAGCATACTCGCTGAAAGAAGTTAAATTACCTTCATGATAAAGCTATCTGTAATACATTAATTGTCAGAGTACCATTTAATGTATAGTCTTCCTCGATTGATAACGCATTCTCTGTGCTGATATGTTTATCATTACAGTTGTGCCATTTATATAAGTCATATTAATATGCTTTGTACTTTCTATGGCTACAACTATTGATTACGAAAGAATATTTATATAACTAGTATTAATAGTATACTATTATGTTATAGATAACACCCTTCAAAGAGAAATATAATTTATGAGTCTGAGATATGATAACGAGAATGCAAGAAGTAAAACGAAAAGCTTTTCATGGTCAAAATTTATTTTTTTTCAAGTGTGCTTTATGAATACATAATGTCATTTACGTTAAATAAACGTAAAGATTAAATAGATAGATATCAGTATGGTTTAACGTAACAAATATAGTACCTTTACATATATAATTCTTATTTTAGTTACATTAATTAATATCTTCTTTTATAAGAACATAAGCAATTGATTAGATATATGAAATTATGAATGACTATTCTCTATAGCTCAATTTTGATAAATTTTGATAAATAAGGTATCTTTTTCAAATATCATAGCTCCACGATAACAGAAATGTCGTATCGTTAGTTTTATTAGTTAACTTTTTCTACTAGATTGATGATTATTTTGCTGTTCTTCAAGAAGATACCATCTTCTTATTTGTCAACCACTTTGTTGTGAGTATTAATTCATAAAAAATTATTCTGATATTTATCAGAGAATAATTAACGTGAGAAGAATGAAATTATCTATCTAATTTGTTTATGTCTAATCCAAAGATTTTTTCTTCAATAATATTGATATTTATTATTCCTCTTTTTTGCATGTTTAGTTTTTATGTTCTAATTTCTTATATATTATCGAGCGATAAATATATTATTAGCAGCGTCTAAAGCTACAAATGTATTGTACTTGTAGTCGAGAGACTTGTGATTGATGTCGTTCAATGAGTGATCTAACTGCATACATTATTCGTCGAGTAGTCAGATAATGAAAGTTATCGCGTGTCGGAGTTAAAACAGTTCTGCGCTAGATGGCGCACCTGCGACCAAATTGTCCAAATAATCGATTTCACAAAATGATTCACGATTCTCGAAAATATTTTGAAAATGACTAATTCATAATTTCTACTTTTACAGCTATCTAATATTGCAGCTATCTATATATTTACGAGTGATTTTGATAAAAAATTTGATTAATAATGGTTAACTAATTTTTTTGCATACTTTCAATTTTGCAGTAAAATTTCTAATTTTATAATTCGTTGGTCTAATCTCTTTTTCATCTATAAAATTATAAAAAATAATCTTTCTATGCTAACAAAATACTATAAATATTTCTTGACACATTAATTATTGATTAAATTAATCTTAAACTTTTATTGAAGTCATTGAAGTTGATATAATAAACAATAATAAAAAACAAGAAATTTTTACATAAGAAGAGATATAATTATTCATAATGAAAGGAGAAATAAATATATATATATATATCACATATTCAGTAAAGTTTAGTATAAATCTAAGCAATAGCGAAAAAAAAAATTATCACTATAGGAATTTATTGTGTCTGAAAACATCAAATTAATCGACTTTTTAACAAAAAGTCATACAATATAGAAATAATTGATTTTTGTTCATCCCTAGTCGTAATAAATGCCATAAAATATTACAAAAAGCACGGCCATGTATTAATATAAATAGATATAAGAATACAATGAAAACAATGGCAATTAGGCATTGATTTTTTTATGGCAGTTTAAATTACTTACTATTAATTTATTTTGTGAAATGTTTAGTTTTTTACAATGATAGTATATAATATTTTATTTTAAATTTATTTAAATGTTTTATATACTGTTTATTGAAAAAAAGATTATATAATATTGTATATATTTGCGGAATTTTGCTTAACTGCAAAATTCCGCAAATATATACAATATTATATAATCTAAAGATATACAAATTCAATTTTTCAAAAAAAAGATACATGTTTATATATATTTCAAATCATAAAAAAGTGCACTTTTAAATTGACTGTTTAAATGCGTCTTTTCTTCATAAATCAGTTTATTTTCTTCATATTTATGATGTTAGTGACAATGCAAATTTTTATGCAAGATAATAAAATAAAATTTAAGTTATAGAAATTCTGAGCATGAAAATTGAATTGCATGGGAAATGTTGAAACCGTTTCGCATAATTCGTTTGTATTTCCATTAACATTAGGTTTATCTTCATTCGCGCATTAATTTTACGTTTCGTATCTCATCGATATAGAATCGATATCGCATGTTAATTTTGCACGTAACGATAACGTGACGTTACGTAAATGTTTATTTGCATCGCTAACATATTTTGCCTCGTTCTCCTCATTGACAGATGAAGATTCTTATAGAATTATGTTCTTTAATTCTACTTTACTTTTGCAATATATATTTAGATTCATCATCATTTATTTCATCATTTATCAAAATAATAAAGTTTATTATGAAGATCAATTGCCAATACGTATAAATTAATCTCTAAAAAAAAAGTCAACAAAAATTTTCATACATTTTGAATAATTATAGAATCACGTGACAGATCTCTTCCGACTCTTACATCTCTTACTTCCCCAATGGACAATTACACAAAGACGTCAATGGCACGAAATGTGCATTGAGCCAATGCCAAAACTTCTGTTTTACACACGCATACCTTCACGCACGAGATCACGTACGACGTACAGGCATAGCTGCATGCGCGCAGTTATTACGGATACTTATACCATCATTTAATGCCGCATCCGCCGTCACGTGATCGTGTCAAACTTTAATTTGTCGCGTAAGGTAATGCGTACCTGAAAGTTAAAAGGCACGTTCTCGCACGTTAGGAAACAGATTTTGTCAACGGCGAGGTACGTGACGTACGTGCGTGATTCTTTTTTTATTGGCAGCGTTGGCCGACACTTGACGACAGTCGCGCATGTGACACGACATATTTTTAAAATAAGTATCGCAAGAAAAATTATATGACAGAGCTCGAAGTGGCATAGCCACGATACGCTAGAGTGGAAATTGCATTTGTACGTTCGCTCGAAGTGATGCAATTTACGCCGTACATTAGCACAAACACTTTGTATATTTTATATATACATAATTCTGTGTGTGTGTGTGTGTGTGTGTGTATGTGTGTGTGCGTGCGTGCGTGCGTGCGTATATGTGCGTGTGTTTGTATTGAACGTGTAGGTGCGACTGCCGCATTGTCGTGACACTTTTATATACAAGACGATCCTACCGAAACTTTCCGCGGTACGCGACTAAATAGCATCGATAACAATAATTGCGTGATAATATAAATAAAATACGAATATAAATGATAATGATGAACGTAAACTGCAATTACGTAATTCAATATCCCCTTTAGTTACTTCAGCATTAAAATATTTTTTAAGGATATTAATAGTAGATCATGTAATCGTCTTTGACTCGGAAATCTTTTGCGATTGTACGTTCTTTCCGAAATTGAATAGGTATATACATGAACATTTAGATTTTGGAAATAACGCTTTATATCAGGAGAGAATTGACCGGAATTTCGGACATGGCGAAAGTATGTAATTTTTTTCTCGTCGCAACATATTTATTTTCGGAGGACCGTGAATTCTCTCCTGCAACGTGTGGAGCGCTCTTGTTAATGAAATCACGCAAAAATCTCGTTAATTGTCCCGCCAACCCGATAAAACCACGCGGTGGAGATCTCTCTCTCTCTCTCTCTCTCTCTCTCTCTCTCTCTCTCTCTCTCTCTCTCTCTCTCTCTCTCTCTCTCCCCTCCCTCTCTCCCTCCCCCTCCCTCCCATCCCCCCTCTTCCCTCCCCCCTCTCTCTCTCTTTGCCCCCTCTCTCTCCTCTCTTCTCCTCCCCCTCTATTTCGAACAGTGTGCAAATAGAAAGCGCGCTAATAATAGTTAATACTGATGGTGCATTCCAGACACCTCTGTGTCGCGTCGACCGCTTTTTCAGCGGTTTACCAAAAGATCCAGGTGACATGCGCAAAATTAGCTATAGCCTTTTTGAAAACAAAATTTTAGAACGAAAGAGATTTGACAAATACGCAGAAAAGAGCGTTTACAAGATGTCCTCGAAATATGGAGAGTCTACGTTCATATTAAAAAAAAATAATATGATGATATCTGCGTCCTAAAGAGATACTTTTTCTTTAGAATTTCGATAACAAATAATGACGAAGAGATTAATAATTCATTAACGAAGAGAAGACTACGTTAATTGATCGTACATGGAAAAGTACTTGATACGTATACACACTTGGGACTTATAAATTTTCTCCATTATGGCAACTCAGACCGGTAAAGAGATCGGTAAAGAGATTGAAAGGTTCAAATGATTTTTCAATATGGCGATTAACAATTGAATGAATAAACTTTCGAAGTTAATTTCATAAAATAAGAAATCGTGCGTGAGCATTTCCTCAGCGTCGACATAAATATACATATGTTTAAGGGCTGAGGAAGGACGATGATCCGTCGGTCATTTTCATGTAACAGCATATTTTCACCTTGGAATTCCTCGATCGTTTCCGAAAATAGGCCACGACCGGAATAACTGTAGCGTCGGATCGACTCGAAAAGTTACGGTTCCCGTGAAATCGCAATCGACTTCCGTGCGATATATAACGGCCGCTTATACTCACGATTATTCGTTAGATTGACGTGTAATAATGGGGCGGGTACGTTTAGCACGCGTCAACGTAATGCGATGACAAATTGCGGATAGGCGCGATGTCAAAGAATCGTGATAATCGATTTACGGAAAATTGCCAGGCACGATGCCTGTTCCAGGAAATGATAGAGCGATGTAAACGTTCTGTCGAATTGAGACTGAAAAGATTTCGTACATTGCATTAGATGATAGTCTGTATTAACATGAAGCATGATCAAACATCATAAAGAATTTTTAACAATCTTTTTTTTTTACTCAAAGATTTTTAAAAAACGAACGGATATAATTAAAGGAACATTAATGCGATAAATAAATAATATTATTGACTAATATATTTCATATAAAATTTAATTCTTCGAATTTAATTAAGACACAAATATTTTTACCTTGCATACATCTTTTAATCTTTTAATATTTAAAAAAATTGTGATGACAGCAGTTATCTTCTTCTTGCGCAACTGCGCCGAATTAAACGCATTATGATGAAATGATTGATAACGAGTAGAAGAAAATAATATAACTATTACAGATACTTTATGTGAGAATTTTACGTAGATCACAACTTAAATTATGTGTGATAATTTATATTTCACACAGATGTAGACTGTCATTATTTCTGCATGAACGTCTTCAATTTTATTTATATATAATCGATCGTTTGATTGTTCTGTCGAATAACAATTTTATTTTATATAAAAAGTTAAATTATTTAATTTAAGCATTTTAACAATAATCTATTATTCATGTACAGTACATTGTTCTAATTACAATGCTTCTCATATATATATATATATATATATATTTCTCCTATGATATATTAGCGCGATTTGCAGAAAATTGTTCTTTGAAGACACATTTGTAAATTTATTATATATGACGTACAAAATTACGTGTAAAATCCCTTCGCGAATTATTTATAGGTGAAATTTGAACCGGTCTCGATAGCAATTGGATATTTTGTTGACA
>NW_028297116.1:10358659-10401698 GCF_055798465.1 Pogonomyrmex barbatus
GGGATGAAACGTAATTCCTTGTAATTGGCGTGAGGGTTAAGGTCGTACGTGGCGGCCTTGAACGATCGGCGTCGATCGGACGGCGCGCCGGCGGCGGCGGCGGCGGCGGCGGCAGCGGCGGCGTGCCGCGAGAGCCGATCGCGCTCGCGCTCGCCAAAACCTGCGATGTGTGTACACGAGAGTGTCGCAAGTGGCTGGCTGCTGCGATTCTCGGTCACGAGTGCACGCCTGCCGCTCGCCTCCGACAGTGCGCTCTCGTCGCCGTCGCCGTCTCTATCTCCGTCTCCGTCTCCGTCTTTGACTCCGAGTCCAATTTTGCGAAGCGCCTCTCGGACGATCTTGGGCGTCGCGACGTCGGCGACGCGATCGCCTCGCGTTTCTCTCCGCTCGCACGGAGACGTGATCTATTTTTTCTTTTCTCTCTCTCTCTCTCTCTCTCTCTCTCTCTCTGTCTCTCTCTCTCTGTCTCTCTCTGCCGCTGGCACTACGGCGGACGAATTCTCGCCCGGAGGGACTCTCTCCCGCGCGCGGTCGCGCGAGAGAAAACGGTTGTCGTCGAAGATTTCTCAAACGAAAACCGGACGACGAGGAGGTGACGTTCCTCCTTCGCGGCGCGTCGCGAGATAGTGCAATCCCGAGTGCTGCGCCTCTTTGTCCGTCGCGACTAGATCAGCTCACGAGAATATTCCGCGCCACTGGACATCCGCGTGGAAATATTTATATCCTCGCGCGGGGGTGCCGCGAATTCTCCCGAGTTCCACGAGCCTCCGAGGAAACGCCTGTTTTCGCGACCGCGACCAAACGGTTCAGCCGAGATTTTATGTATAGGAGATAAAGTTGTTTATCTATTGCAATATTTGTACGTGTTTCTTGTTCATCATCGAAGAAGATACGAATTGTAAGCATCGAATGACGTTGAGAAAAAAATAAATTTTAAAGGGCCCATATAACTATATATGAAGCTTACGTCATTATTATAAATATATTGCATCGATTGTGATCTTGAAAAATTTATTTAGCAAAATCGCAATACAGAAAATCTAGAGGACACATTTAATATAAAAGAAATATGATTCCTGAAAAATGTGACGATACGTTATCGCTAACTGTAAGTTACGTCACGTCAGACTTCTTTTAAAGATCGGTACTCGGAAATATTGAGTTACAAAACATCGCGTGACGGCCAGCGACAGAAAGATAATATTTACTCTCTCGTCACTTTCGATTGTCGACTAAAATACTCGCAAGTGCGAAGCGCCGGATCCAATATAGAGACCGCGGCCGCTTTTCCTAATCTTGGATAAGGGGAAGGCTTACCTCTCGCCCAGACACTTCGTTCCGCTGATTTATTTTTATACGCGCGTCCGTCTTTTCACGCGCAAAACTGCTAGCAAGAAAATCTATCGCTGTTGCGTGTAATAGATTTCACGTGTAATACGTGTACTTTTCATCGATCGCTGAAATAATTTATCCCGTTGGTAACCGAATCCGGAATCCTTTTTTTACGATACCGTCACGAATATCTTAGGTCGGAATTAAAGAATTAAAGCTCGAAAGTCAACGTCGTTTACGGAGTATGCGGTCCAATCTAATCTGCCTTATCTTCTTTCGTTTTTAGAGATACAAAACACTTTCCGCGTGATATCAGGCTGGTGTATACTCTCGGGAAAGTCCGTTTGACACCTTAAACTTGAATCCAAAATTTCCGCCACGTTCCCTCGAAATTACTCCGCGGAATATTCTCAGGCATGCATTCGGGGATGCACTCTCAGGTGCCGGCGGGAAGAAAGCGGATATTCCCGATAGTACGTGAAGTGGATCGGCTGTTCGACGGCTGTGTGATCGAGATTCTCTTCGTCCCGTGAGAAGAGAGGATCGCGAATGCGAGAATCATGTTGTACCGCGACGCTGCGAGAATCATGTTATACCGCGACGCTGCGAGACCGTTTTTCCTGCGGCTGGCTGCCGCGTTGTGCCGATAGTGAATTTTCTTCCTGGGCGATCATTGTTTCCGGAAATCGCACGCTGGTATGCAGAGTAAAATGCAAACGTTCAGCGGACTCGCCTTTGGAAACGTATTCAAGAAAAAGGCAGGTTTCTCGAACAGTGTTGCTTTCAACAAATACGCAACATTCTCCTATCAAATATTCGATAGATTTAAAGGGGCGTTTTTATACGAATCTATCGATATATATATATTTGATTGCAGAATGAAAAAAAAAAAGCTGAAGGCTGAATTTAGAAAAAAACTTTAACTTTGCTTGAAAAACTTGATATTTTCTATTTTCGGATATTATCTTCGTTATTCGCGATATTTGTTATCATATTATTAGTTAAACTATATCGATTGATAGTGCGGACAGAGTATATATTGTGTTATCTTTTGATGTGATACACAGTTTACGGGGACATTTTTATATCGTGCAAAATGTTGATTTTGTTATATAGCCTATTTTGTTTTCCTCCACGAGTAAGTAATTCATATATGATAATTTCAACAATATTTTATTATTTTTCTCCTTACGATTAAACATATGTTAATTCAAGTAATATTTTATTATATTATTTGGCAAATATTCGACAAGTAAACGCAATATTTGAAAGTGCCATTTTTCATTTGCGATTTTACGAATAGTTGCACAAACTTTTTAGCTTATTATCGAGTACAAAAATATCTTCAATTTTTATTCAGTAAGATATTTCCTTTATTTTGTATTTCGATTTAATGTACGATGATTGAAAAGCAAGCTCTTTCCGGATTTATCAGCGTATATTTATCAGACGTGACCGATATGATAACTAAAGATAGAACAACTTTTTAGCACACGGTAGTTTCGATCGCGCGGAATAAGACATTTAGAGATAAGTATGTACAATCGGCATCGAATACGCATTAATTTCGTAGCGATATAGAATATCATTGTAAATGACATATAAAAATATCTCATAATACATTTGTCATATCTCATAATACAACATGATTCAAGTCATAAAGTATCAAAGATTATTGTATTGCAATATCAGTAAGACTTTCAGAGCAAAGATCAATGACTTCTTCATATTAATCTTTGTTTACAGATCGACAAATTTAATTAAAAAATTATATTTGTGGATTTATAAAACTCATGATTAAATGTTAAATAATCTTCTTTTTAGGTATTGTTATTTTATATGTATATGTTATACATTTTAATCGTTTTATTATCTATTATTAGGAAATGAATTTAATATATTGCAAGAGAAGTTAAGAAGTTAACACGTTTTTAATTACATGAATTATAGTTTCATGTCATAAATATCGTATTGAGTTTAATATATATTTTATTTAATACGTTTTTAAATTAATACGTTTAAAAAGAAATGAAACGATAAATTAACGAGGCAAAAAGTAGAAGTCAATAAATTAGAACACGATTCTTTTCGTTAAAAACAGGACAACTCTATATCAAACAATATCCCACACATAATCATTCTCTTTTATCATTACTGTTGCATTCATTCAGAAATGCCATTAGGAAGATGAAAGAAGTGAAATGCATCGTCCCTCGGTCCCTCGAGCGGAAAATTCTTGTTAGAACAAGAACTGTAATAGTTTGTAATCTTTGACCGTGAACTTCAACACCAATCGACCTTTCTTCACGTAAAAGCTCTCGTTATATTCGTCATTATTCGTTTGTATAAAGCCAATCAGTCGACAGAAATTAATGTACTCCAAAGTGTAATACACGCTGTAAAAATAGGACGGTTTATCAATACATTATATTATTAAAGATAAATGTTATCTAAAATTATTTTATATTATAAATGTGACTCTACATTTCTAATTTGCAATCTATTGTAAAAAAATAATATTTTTATGTGTCAATAATTTTGAACTTACTTTTTCGGATAAGGCTTTTTCATTTCAAGCGGTAAAGCATTTGAGTTTGTTAAATCGTTTTGTCGCGAAACAACTACGCGAAACAACTTCCGCTTTATCACACGTTTACGCCGCGTTTTACGGACCTTTTAAGCTCTCCTTGAACGATAGTAAATACTGAGTTTCACTGGTAGGCGATCGTGTAGGATCGTCAACTTTGTTTATCGAGCGTACGTGATCGCACGCGCATATTCTTCTGAAGATACAGCGATCAGCAACGTGAAAACGCAAACCGACGACGAGTGACGGCGACTTACACGTAATAGTTCATTAGATCGTGTTTTACATCTATTTTTATCCGCAATCTGCGGACACACATTCCGTTTTACTATTTCTACATTTCTTTATAATGCATCTAGTTTGCGTATATGTGTTACCTGTCATCGTACTGCGCAATTGCGTTATTGATTACGCAATGTTTTATCGTGCATTTAGCGTTAGATACTTTGAACGAACACGCTTTAAACTCTTTAAACTCAACGCTTTAAACTCTTACTGAAACGTATTTTGGATAAAAGATTAATTGTCGATCAATTTTTTAGATCAATTGTTCCTATCTCGATTCTTCGATATCTAAAACATTTTTCTATAATTCTCTAGTTCTTGATGTTGAACTTTGTGACTTTTTTTTATTATTTTTCTTTAAATTTACATTAGAAAAGTCACCATCTTTGTTATTAATAGAACCAATATAAAGTACCGTCGAAAAAGTCGATGATTGCTAATCAGATATTTCATATTGAGTACGAAAACTTCAAAAGCAGAACAATCGGGAAAGTAAAAGACGAAAACTAACTAGTTAGTCGGTTTGTAATAAAGCGAGCGAGGAATCTGATTGGTTTCATTACGGAATGCCAACGTAGTTCATTTGTTCGCCCGACTTAGCCGCAATCCAAGATAAGCCAAAGCATTTGTATTCACGACTTTCCTCGCTTATTCGAATAGCCTATCTTGTAACTGATCGAACATGATTAAAAGAATGTTTATATAGGTTTTTTTTTGCAAGATTCACGGCCGCGTTATCATAAACTGATGAATGATTATGCATACAGTATATTTATTTGAAATTTTTCTTAAGCAAAAATATAGTCAGCATTCTTTTATATTCTTATTTCTTAATATTAGATATTTAGTATATTATCAACTAAATATTTAATTAAAAAATTAATTATAGATTGTGAAGAAATTCTGAAAATTCCTCGTTTACAATTGATTATATTTGACAATATTACAATATACGAGAATTTTTGCGTCGATATCTTGTTGAGAAAAAATGAATTTTTTATTAACTAAAGAAACTATATTGATGTGAACGTGTATTGATATTTTGGATCTTCAATCTTGATAAAGAGATCACGTTTGTGTAACGTTTTTTGCACACCTTGTGCCATAGATCGTGGGAAGTCCATGTCGCTTCCTCACGTTCCATTTATGTAATGTTAATCCAATTAGCGAGCAAGTGATCGATCGTTTGCCTATAACGGAGTCAAATTAATGCGAAGATAAGTAACTGTGAATTAAGTACACTAATCACACCAACTCTTGTTCAAATTTAATTTACATTATGATTTTTTAATTTTGTTAAAAAATATATTGGACAATACTTATATATTAAAAGATCATTGTTATGCTTATAAAGATTGTTACAAAAACGAATTTATAAAGATTATAAAAAATGCAATAAATTAATATTTCAAAATACAATTAATTTAAAAAAAAACTTCTGTGTTTATAATCGGAATAAAAGTTTCTCTTTAATTTTTCTAAATCTAAAATTATAATGAAACTATTATAAAGTTAATTTATTTTTTAATCTATAAATCTTGTATTTATTTTTACTATCTTTTCTTCGTTTCTTATAGGCAAATAAGGTGACCGGAGGACCTCCTGTGGGCAATGCACCGCCTCCACCTACGCTTATCAACAAAATCAAGTATCAACCCGGTGGTCCCGTAATCAAAAAAGATAAACGGCAAAGCAGCTCGAGGTTCAACATATCGAAAAATCGGGAACTGCAAAAATTGCCACTGTTATCCGGTGAGTTCATTCGAATAAATATCATAAAATATATAATTCTAAACCCAATAATTGTCCTTAAAATATGTATTAAGATGTATGTCCTTCATTATTTTTTTATTTTTGAAATAGATTTTTAAAGTTAATATAAGTTTACATATGTAGTCACTTACGTACATAGTTCATCTTATTTATATATAGAATATATAATTTATATATAACATAATTATTTTATGTTTTGTATAGACTATTTTCGAAAAAAGAGTAGTGATTTAGAATTCTTATATATTATTTTGCAAATAATATTCTTTTTAATATTGTTTTATAATACAATTTTTTATATAAATATTTCTTGTTAAGTTTAGGATTGATTGACATTAAGTTATCACTAAGCTCTTAAAAAATACTTATAATTTTGAGCTCAATCATTTTAATGATAACTTAATGATAACTTAAAAATCACTACTCTAAATCACTACTCTTCTTCGAAAATAGTCTATATATATAATTAAATTCCAATATAATTTCAATTACAATAATTTAAATCTTGTATAAACGCAACAAAATATATAAAAGACATAGTTTTCCTAATGTGGATAGAAAACCAAAGCTCTTTTTGCAATTGGAAAATAAATAAAAAAGTAAAATTAGATCCCACTTGATTACCATTCCTATTAGATCAAACAAAATGATATCAGTCTTTTTACATTTTTTACATTTGCGTCATAGGTCATTGATAATGTAGACGGTAATAAAAATGAAAAGGAATGCACGTCATATCGTGGTACATATGTATGTATGTTTACATACGACACATCATACTCACTTTGCGATCATTAAATAGCTCGCGATCTGAAATCAGCTTGATCAACAAGTAAAGAACTCATTATGCAGAAAACTGGTTCGCAGAGACAGTTACTATAATTGGACAATTGGATCGGGGCAAAGATCGGAAAAGCGACATATATCGTGCGCAGACATATATCGTAAGAAAACAAACAACGGAAAGATGAATAAAACGCGAGAGAGAGGAGTGAGTGAAGAGGAAGAGGAGAGGAGAGGAGAGGAGAGGAGAGGAGGGCGGCGACAAATTGGTTCGCCTGCCCTTTCCCAATGTAATGCCGGTCAATCGAGACCTACCTTCTACGTACGTCAGAGTCTATCGATTGCGTGTACGAGGGTCGCGCAGGCGCCTCGGATTCATGATTCCCCGTTTTCCCAACGTAAACAGTCGGGTTTCGCCCCCTCCCTCTTCCACCCCCACCTTCGGTTTCGGCCATCCCTTTCTGATCCTTCTCTTCCAACCGTTCCGAGACCAGCGCCCGAACACCCGCGCGGCACCCTCGCGGCACCCTCGCGAGAGCTCCACCTGGCCGCGGCTCCACCTGCACAGAATCTCGGCAAGGGGGGGAGTGTATCGACCCCGTGACCGATCGAGAGATGACCCGCGAGATCCCGGCGAGGACCCTCAAGTTCGTTGAACCCGGTGCCACTTAGGCGAATCTCACCCGCCAGCCTGCCCCCCCCCCCCTCTTCTCGTCATCTCCCGCCCCTCGCGAACGCGGTCACCGGGTTCCGGGGACCCGCGAGAACGCGCCGCTAGTGCTCGCCGGTATTTCACGAGGGTGGCTTCGTAGCGTGAACACCCCGAGAAGCGAGAGGCCGAGAAGAGCCTTGCCTTTTCCCGGCCGATCGATTGACACGTACGAAGCAACAGATTGTTGCGAGCATTAAACAACGACGGGAATTAACGGCTTCCAGTGGTGTCAGTGGGGTTGTTATCGCAAATCTATGAGAAAATCCGGTTAAGGGCGGCGCGACTGGCTCTTGAAACTCGCAAGATTTTGAGGTCGCCGATTGAGATAAAGTGAATTGTGATTTTGATGTTATGGGAGATGTCGGAAATATTTAATAGAAATAATTGTTTGACACTTGGATAATTTATAATCGATTTAAAGAGAATAGATATTGAACGAAAGAAGAAAAAATTTTTAAATTAATTAATAAGTTGAAAAACATTTTGATGAATGTTGAATTCTTTTAGTTAAAAAGTTTTTAATAGAAAATTTATGAATCTTACTGTTTAAAAGTTTTTCGATTAAGAAAATGAAGTTAGTGAATTTTAAAGAAATTCCCGAAGATTGGTGAGTTAATTTAAAAAAAATGGCTTGATATACAGATTGGGTAAAAAAATGATATAAGAGCTTTTAAAATTTATTTTTAATTAAATCTTAATATCCAATTCAATGTAGTATATTCAAAAGCACTGAGGATATGTAGAATTATGGTGGAATTGTATTAAAATCTTAATATAGAATGAAAATTCGTTAAGTTCTTGTGTTATCGTAGAAAATTGATTTTATTAATGCATTTTATGAAAAATAATATTGAAAATTTAATGGAATTATTAATAACAGTTGAATGATTTAACGATTTACCTTTATAGGTTATTGAGCGCTTGGTTGACCTTATTATTTAATAATGATTACTTAATATATTTACCACAATATAGATGATATATAGGTGAAATATATTTACACACGTGGGAAGAAAGTTAATTGAATTTATTAATTTATGTTTTCCAACATGAATAAAAATCCACATATAATACAGCGCGTATTAATTTATATGTTTAAAAAATTTTTGTATGCAATAATTTAATATTTGTTTTCCGCAAAAATATTCCCGCAACTGTGCCGTACTAACAGACGATTCATGTTGCTTTGCATCAAAGTACAGTTACGTTTCTGCATGGTTTGGCAAAACGCGTAAAACCATGCGTTTCCTTCGCGCGAGCTATGCGGAAAATAACGTGGGAAGCCGGTAAAAGTGACTTGTCGAAGGCCGACAATCGCCGTGACTTAATAAAGTTATACGTCGCATTTCGCTGAGTAAATTGGCAGATGATTGCGAGTTATGTAATAAAAACATTCTCCGGAAATTGGTTTCCGTCCGAGTGAGTTAAATTCGCAAACCCGGGAACGGATATAAATTAGCAAAGTTGAGAAAGTGAGCTCAAAGTTACCTAATTAAAAACACAAAAGGGCTCTCTGATAGAGAGTTGGTTATATGGAATAATATTTTTCGATTATGGAAAAATATTTTTCAATTTATTAGTTTCCTTTTTATTATATTTTTCGAAAATATAATTTATGCAATATAAAGAATAATTAAAAATAAATTTAAAAAATTAAGAAATCGTTTAAATAAAAAAAAAATCTAGTCACTTGGATTGTAGAATGCATAATCAGATTCAGAATCAGATTAATATTTACAATTATATATTTATTTTTATTTTAATCATGCATATTAATTTCTGTGGAAAATTTTCCAATGCAATTATTAATGTTGCACACAACTGTTGTTTTCAAAATATAAAACGTCTATTATCTTAAATGGTCAGAAAATAAAATATTAGTATAATTAATTTTTAACGATTAAATGGCTATCTTTTAGAATAAAAAAAATTTATTGATTACATTTATTAAAATATTTTGTGAATGTGAAGAAATGGAAACTATAAAAATAATTTAAGCTTTTCTTATGCTTATTCTATTTCCTGACTTCTAAGTTGTTAATCTATATCTTTTTTAACATAATTGCTTCAGTGAAGCTACTTTCTTTATTTCATACTGTCCGAGATTTCTTTCTGAAGTAACGAATGCCAAGAGAATGTAACTCGAGATGTTGTTTTTTAATCTTAAATCAGAACGTTTATGTTTTGCCGGCGTTTCTACAAGTTTCTGGAATTCAGATTATTGAAATTAAGAGAAATTATCATCATATACAACGTATTTAAATATGTTTGTGTAAACTGACATACATATCAATATACTTTGCAAGGAACATTTATTTTCATGTCTCAGATGAAGAACAAACTTCGGGTATTCAAATGTTTGATTAAACGATGCTTGAATAATAGAATTATTCATTGCAATAATATTTAAATAAATTATCTATAATATTATATAGTTTTACTGAATAAAGTTTTTTAAGTTAATGCTGTGTTAAATATGTATAATGCTTTTGCTGTTAAAGAGCAAAAGCGTAAAAATAAGGAATATTATTGATCACAATTTTGTTATCAAGAAGAGGCCGGTCTTGCCAACTGTATGAATTCAAAGTGTTTACAAAGAAGATACTAAGACGATACGTGAATAGCAAAATGTATACTGCTTAAGTCGACGCAATCAAAGAAATTTGCCTGTGAATAAGATGCGAATGTAAAGTCAGCCTTGAACATAATATCGCGCAATGGTTCACGTGGGTGGAATTGGCCCATCTCTGGGCGGCGCTCTGCCGAAAAGTCCCAGCTTTCATCAGGGTCTTGCTCTGGCGACGGTCTTGCCCCAGGATTCAAGCAAGGCTTATCCGGTTACGTTTGCGCTGCACTATCAACCTTTGCAACCTCTTCTAATCGGTAAAGCTTTCTATCGCTTAAATCAGTTTCTGCAAATCATTTTTACACTCAAATTTTCACTATTACGTACTATGACTTTATTTATGTAAAATAATCCTATCTATATTCTTTTTTAATAATGATGTCAGATTATTGTTATAAATTAAGGATTAATTTAACAGTTTATTTATCTTTTTTTTTTTTTTTTTTTTTTTTGTTAAATTTGTGTATTTATAAAAAGATGTGTTCGAGGATGACGTCCGTGAAATAGTCGGCTCGTCGTGAATTCGTCAATCGATTTCGTTATTTCTATTATTATTATAGAGATTGCCAGGAATAGCAAACGATAAATAATGCTACTCCGGTCGGCTGTATGGTATTTTGAAGGTCATTATCGATCTTCCTGCAGAGTTCACTCGATTAATCGAAAAACAGCGCTTTTAAGATTTTAGATCAAAAGCCTGTTATTGTGCATTAGCATGCTATTGTGACTTGCATAAATATTAACTAAAGGCAATCCTGTAATAGTATGCTTTTTATGCTCAACTAATAAGAAACGGAGATTTATTAACATCTGGAATAACTATCTCTATGTAAATCAGTTGGTTCAAAGAAACGAATATAAAATATCGATTATGATGATCGCGTGTTCCGCTTTTATCGGCGGCATATTACATTGCGGATACTCTCATTGTTATCAGGCATAATTTATCAAATTGATTTGGCCTTTATCGAAGATTACAAAATTATTTCAAAGTCAGGAATGTTAACACGCTCGGCATATTTGCATATTTTTATAATAACTATAAAAAATCAGATATGTATTATATATCAATATATAAGAAATTTGTAATCGATAATATCTTGACGCTGATTTATGATACATAATTACAAACATTATTTAAAAAAATTTAACTTCGTTCAAGAATCATTTCTCACCTGTGTCAAGAAAGCCATTTAAACAAGTGGGAAAAGTATTTGTAACAAATTAATTCTAACGAGAAAAAGAAACGAGTAGTGTAAAAAAGAGAGAAATTGGAATGTTCCTAGATCGGTATTGGCGCATATCGATATGTAGAATATTATTAATATGATTAATAGGTGCAATACTATTATCGCTTCTCAAGATATAAGCTGCCGAGTGCGGCGATTAATCACCGGCTATCTGATTCCAGAAACACAACAGGGAAACGAACGGGAGGAACTTTTTATACAGAAGCTACGGCAATGCTGCGTCCTCTTCGACTTCGAATCCGATCCCTTGTCAGATTTGAAATGGAAGGAGGTAAAGCGCACTGCCCTCCACGAGATGGTCGAGTATGTAACCAAAAACAAAAATGTTATTACCGAAGCGATATATCCCGAAGCGGTGAACATGGTAAGAACAGCATTCTAATACTCCGTAAGAACACTTTTAAATTAAATAAAAAATAAAAGCTTATTGCAAATTAAAAAGACTATGTTAAAGCTAAAAAATTAGTTTTTTTTTTTTTTTTTTTTTTATAAAAATGAAGATTTTAAATTTTAATGAAAAATATAGCTAGAGATATGAAAATTAAAAAAATTTGCAGAAATATAATAAAACTGATAATATAAAAATATAGGAAATATTCTTAACATTTACATCGTTTTTACATTTTCAAAGAAAACTACAGATATCTGTAGAAATATGACCTAAGTAAAATGGTGCCTTGAGAGAATAAAGTTGAAAGATTTTACCGAGATGAAGGAAATCCTTGCAGTTCGCTGTGAATTTATTCCGGACGCTACCCCCGTCATCAAATCCTAATGGCGCGGAGTTTGATCCGGAAGAGGATGAGCCAACCTTGGAGGCTGCTTGGCCGCACTTACAACTCGTCTACGAATTCTTTTTGCGGCTGTTGGAATCGCAGGACTTCCAGCCGACCATAGCAAGACGTTACATAGATCAAAAATTCGTGCTTCAACTCTTGGAACTGTTCGACTCCGAAGACCCGAGAGAGAGGGATTTCCTTAAGACGACCCTCCATAGGATTTATGGAAAATTCCTGGGACTTAGGGCATACATTAGGAAACAGATCAATAATGTTTTCTATCGATTTATTTATGAGACAGAACATCATAACGGCATCGCAGAACTACTTGAAATTTTAGGAAGGTAATAATATAAATTAAATAAAAGTTTAATAACGTTAAGAGATAAGTGAAAAATATTCATCGGCATTTATTTTCTTTGCAGTATTATAAATGGCTTTGCTCTGCCGCTAAAGGAAGAGCACAAAGTGTTTTTGTTAAAAGTCTTGTTACCTTTGCATAAAGCTAAGTCATTATCTGTGTATCATCCACAACTAGCATACTGTGTCGTCCAATTTCTGGAAAAGGATCCGTCGCTGACGGAACCAGTAATCAGAAATCTATTGAAATTTTGGCCAAAAACACATTCCCCTAAAGAAGTTATGTTTTTGAACGAGCTTGAAGAAATTTTAGACGTCATTGAGCCAGCTGAATTCCAAAAAGTCATGGATCCATTGTTTAGGCAATTAGCCAAATGCGTGTCATCACCGCATTTCCAGGTAAGCGTACAACTTTGTTATTTTGTTTCGTGCAATGTCTAATCTGCTCATATGTTGTTTTGTAGGTGGCAGAAAGAGCTCTCTATTATTGGAATAATGAATACATAATGTCCTTGATATCGGATAATTATTCGGTTATTTTACCGATAATGTATCCAGCTTTTTACAGAAACTCTCGCAACCATTGGAATAAGACAATTCATGGTTTAATTTATAATGCTCTGAAACTTTTCATGGAAATGAATCAAAAAGTATTCGATGAGTGTACAACACAATACTATCAGGTATATTCGTAGACAATGATTTATACTTTCATTGCGTATATACTACATATAAATCTTTAAATTAATTAACTGGATGATTCAATGTTGAATGATAAACAACTATGTTTAAAACTTAGAATTAATGTGAATTAAAATTATAATTTTTTAAAGCTGCATGATTCTATGTTGTTTTAATCTTGCAAGAAAATCAAAATAAATATAGTAACTTTTATTTTTTACATTTATTTTGAAACTTTTGCAGGAACGTCAAAGAGAACGAAAACTTATGAAAGATCGAGACGAAGCATGGATGCGCGTAGAAGCACTTGCGATGAGGCACCCAAATTATAATATGGCAATTAAAGGCACAACGAATAATACATCCTATACGTCACCACAACATGTAGATAGCTCACCGCCTGACGAAGATGGTGATACAGATCAAACTCCACTTACCTTGGAGAAAATCGAAGCTAAAGCTAATGAGGTATAAATTGACATTAATCAATATTGAAATGTTTTTTTAATTGGATAATGACATTATTATTCTGTTGTTTTAAATCAGCATTTTATTATGCAGGCGAAGAAAATGACAAACGTGAACAAAGTGAAACCGCTTTTACGAAGGAAGAGCGATTTACCGCAAGATTCGTATACAATACGGGCATTGTCCGATCACAAACGCGCTGATGAATACCTTGTTACGCCGCCAGATCCCAATAATTGCTAGTCTCTACCACAACCTCTTCCCATGTATCCTCTATTTTGCTGTAGCAATATCGGAAATTAGCTTTCTTTCTGAGGATAAACGGCGATAAGAGCGCAAATAATTTGGCTAAAAGTCCCATTGTGCGAAATCAATATCACTGTCATTTTAATGTATATCACATCATATTTGCTTTTTTTTTTTTTTTTAATAGAAGAATCTTATCCCGCCGCTTTGTGCGATTCAAAGACATAATGTATAGGTACTCGTAGAAGCTTACAGAGAAAACTCGTTCTTCATAGAAACGCGTTGTATTTATTTCTTCATTATGAGGAATAAAATTGCAGTTAAAAGAAACTGTAACCACATCGTTATAAAGAACGCGCATGTAGTAAGCGAAAAAGGCCCTAAATACATTACTTGTAGAATCGCCATCACTTTGAGATGCTATCCTCTGCTATGTCTCAACAATAAGATAATATAATATAGATATAATATATATATATATATATATATATATATATATATATATATTATATAATGTACGTAAACGAGATTTAATTGTGGATACTACGGTTGTAATGGATTTGGTATATTCTACAAGAGATTTTATATACATGAGAGTTATGTGCGGAAATGTGATCGAATATATACACGTATGCTCTCGATGTTGTAACCCATACTATTGCGCTATGCGAGCTTGTTGTGTTAACATTCTTGCGAATGACGCGTTCCCATTTATGTGCAAATGATATATACATATATAAATATACGTATTTGCTTTAACACTACAGGCTCGTTGTAGTAAGAGAAGAAACAAATAAGTACAGACGAAGGAAAAGAACACACGCCAGTGCGTGTTATCTTAGGATATATATGATAGTGCTATTTTAAAAATAATAGATTGCTACGAGAAAATCTGGATACTTCTGAGTGTACTACTTTTATATCTGTTGTGCCTAGATGCCTGTGGAAAAAAAAAAAGGAAAAAAGAATATGCCTCCGTGCGGAGCCTATATACTACGATCAGCAAGATTAAGCAGCGAGTTTACATGTCGCTTTGCCAAATATAATCGATATTACAGAATTTCAGTAATGCTTGCATAACATATTGTGTTGTTAACTCATTGACCTTGAGATTAATTGATAAAAGATTATACTGTTGCGGCCCAGAGATAGAAGGGAGAAGAATAAAGGAAGAGAAGAGAAAGAAAGGTTAAAATACAATTTAGTCCTTGCGCTGCTGACAAGTTGTTACGTTAATAATTGTCAAGGATACCTTGTTGAACATAGATATGATAAGCACTTATATTAAATATTAGAAATTAAAACTATGGATAGATTTATTTACTTATTCCTATTCAAGAGGAATGGCCATTTCAACTGATCATTAATTAGTAGTATAAATATCATTATAATTATTAGTTATTGTATTATTTTTATATAGTAACGAATAACGTGTGACGAAAATAGGGTAATAGTATTAATATAGTAGCTGGTACATGCGGCAAAATGCCTTGAATCTGTTTAGTCTATCCGGAAATCTACGCTTTTCCTAAAAATTAGATCGATAATAAATCATGCATTTCTAGAAAAAAAAAAAAAAAAATTTATTATCACGTATCAGAGAGGGAAAAGACAAGAACTCTTACGTCATACGCCGCATGCAGCAACTTGAAAAGACATCGAATCAGATAGTCTCCGCTAATGTGAATGTGTATGTCTGCAAAAGCTGAAATCGAATCGTAGAGAACCGGAAAAGAAAGAAATAATCGTAACGATAATATTACTAATAATAATAATAATACTAATAATAATAATAATAATAATAATATGACGCCGTTATTAAGAGGATATAGTTGCCGGGTCGTTTCAATGTAATAAAGACATTAATCTTGCATGATATCGTGGGAGTTCTTTCGTACGTATTATATGTAAAGCACTATAGAAATATACTCACATTTGCGATCGTGCATCTTTTCAACAAGGATCCAAACAGCGATTGGAATCGGTATAATTTTGCCGAGTTTAAGTATCGATGCATGCGAAAAAATAGTCCCCATGCTTATTCATTAATGATGAAAACGCGATGATCAATGCCAGAGACCTTTTTATTTTTATAGCATCGAAGAATTGAACTCGCCGACAATTATACCGATCTCGATCCGGATTAATACAGAGATTTTCATGCGCATGCGAAAGTGAGCCCTCTTTTTCGTGCGTCTACAGTGTTGGACATAAAATTTACAGTCGAAATTATATCGATTGTAATCTTTGAATTCAAAATCGGATTCTAGATTATCTCAATTGAACATAACACGAAAACAGAAAATGCTTTCCATCTGTAACTCTCGTGATCGAGATCGCATTCGAGTCATCGATCGAAATCCACTGAGATATTCAACAAAAGGAGACCTCGTGCGCAGTTTGCATTTCATGTACCTGCATATATCGTGTAAATAATATAATTATTTTTTAACGGATTTTTCTCTTTTCAGTTCCAACGCTCGTATTATCATCGTGGAACTACGCATCCTTTCGAACATTATTTTGTTTTATTCTCTGAATACGCTTGGAATATTTTTTAAGCATGATAATTATCCGATAAAGTCGATAGAAATTTATTTTAGAAAAGAAATTTATTATTTCTGTTCTTATAATTTCTCTTATGTGTATGCAAATTTTATTTAATTTTTTCTGAGTCCGTAACAACTATATGTATGCGTGCAATCATTTTTGACAAATACGCGCAATTGATACATTGGAACTCTTTAAAAGCAAAATCTATAAACGGTTGCAGTATTGTATAATGTCCGTGCCGCAATCCGAATTCAGAGGAATGAAGTAAAGAGAAAGGAAGAGATATCAGTATCGCATAGACATAACATAATGATAAATAAAACTTCTACGGAGATAATTTCGCTGAGGGCATCTCGGTTCTAACAGGATTTCCTTTGTGATATTTAAATTAAATTATGTTAATTTAAACTATCATTATATCGAACATTACGGAGCGTATCGCGAGCCCACCAGAGAGAATTCTCTACGTTCTCTCTACGTGTGATTATGAATAGTTTCGTCCGTTCCATTTGAATATCGTTCGAGCGATCGATAATATTTCGTACACGTATACTTTCTGCAATTTGTTAAAAACATAGTTTTATAGTAAATAAAGAAGATTATGAAAAAAGTAGACTGACGCATTCTAACATTAGCAACCTGTAGAGTGGATAATTCTATGTATTCAACATGTGCGAATATTGAGTAAATGCAAAAAAAGGCAAATTATTGAAAAATTAGATTTTTTTTAAATTATCTAATAGACTATTTAAATGATAGACAAAAATTTACTACAAAGACGATATAGAATTCCATCATTCATATCATATCAATCAATGAATAATGATTTTGATTGCAAAAAATTAATGTACAGTAGCAATTTATAAGATTAAAAAGTTTCAATGATATAAAAATACAAGATAAATGTCTAATAGAAATCTGTAACTTAAATTTTGAACAACAAATTATTACATCTATTATTATAAAAAAGAGACGAAAGATATATAAAATTCATAAAATATATCAAGAGTAATTCACCAAATATAATTAAATACAAATCTCACCAAATGAAAAATCTTTTTTAATTGTTATAAGTATATTATATATAAACAATCACTACTCCAAACGCAAAATAACAATAACATTACAATTAATATTATAATTTTCTATTCAGCAATGTAATTAGATATATATTATATTACATTTATATCCAGTAAAAAATAATATTGATATATTACTGTTAATCACTTACTGAGCGTTCAAGCATTGAAAATTATTATTTAGATAAATACAAAGAAATTATTAAGATTTCTGAGATTTTCAAATCAATAAGAAACAAATACTAAATAAGAATCAATAGTCAGTTATTGGTGATGCAACGTGATATTTTCTTGTGAATTTTTACATCTTTTTCAGCCTTACGAATCATTTAATTTTCGCTTGCAAAGCATCAGCAACGAAAAATCGACGGGGATCAATTTGCAGAAAATCAAGAAAATATCGAGTCCGCGAATCTTCCGCGAGGGAAGAGAATCATGCAGACTTGTTCGAAACTTGTTTACAATAATCCGTTACCGGTGATGCGAGTGTCGGGTTTGTCGTAATGCTGACATACGCGCTGATGCGTCCGATCGGCAAGGATAACGTCACGTCACATTATTAATCATTTGTTTATCATGTGGCCGCTTTTCTCAGTGACGCGGTTGGCGCATCGAGTGACAATTATGGGCAATAAGGTTTTGCCGTACTTCGTGTCCGGGGTCGTCGTCAAAGGCTTCGGCAGGGGCTCGAAGGCGCTCGGCATCCCGACAGGTATTCTTCACTTCGTTCGAACGTCCTTCGAATTTCAATCACGTGCCGAAATCAACACGGTCTAATCTCCGAAATTGAAGGGATATCGATTGTGACATCGATATCGACGTTCGACAATTTCTCTCATTAAAAAGCGACCACGTGCAGTCTTCACGTGCCATATTTTTCTCCTCGGTCTCTTCCCGTTGATGTCACTGATTAAAACCTGCATTCGAAATTTGCATGCGACGAAGAAAAACGAGAAAAACGAACTTCGTTGGAGGTTAGGTCTTCTTTTTCTTCCTTTTGTTTCGTCACGCGCGTGACGATTTCGAATCGACGGAGCCCATTTGTTTTTCAAATGCACTTTTCGCACTTTCTCGCTCGACAATTCGAGCACTGAAAGTGATGTAATGTTTTTTTAATTTTAATTTAAGAGCTAAAATGAATGAAGAAATGAATAAAGAAAGAATTCTTCCTTTTGATCAAACTCTCGTAGGATAATCGTTACGCTTGGCGTGCGATACTCCAATTTGAATTTGATTGGAATCGTTGTAAGATAAAAGTCGCGATACATAAAAATGCTCGTCCACTTCGTTAAGACATGAAAGATGCACTTTTTCAAATCGGTATTTTTTGTAGAATCTTGAATTCTTTCTTCTCAACATTATTTTTGATGGTATAGTTTTGGAAGCGGGTTATATAATTTTTGTGTATTCAACATTGCAAATCGATCTTGTAAATTTATGATATGCTAGACATTACGTTATGCGCGCGCTGTTTATTTTCTAGTATTATTATATTTTTTATTTACATATAAAATTCAGATTTAATTTGTATCGTAATTAATATATACGTATTTACATCGTAGGCAGTTGTTATGTGATGAAAAAAGTTATTTACATAAATCATACATCTTTAAAATTAATCGAGCATAAAATACTCCGAAGAAAAATGAAATATGTAAAATGTTTTTTCTCACATAATATATTATAATTTTCTTATTTGTATTTCTTATTTGACAGTTACATTATTCATTTGTTATAATAACGACATAATTAAAAAATTGTCATTTTTAAGTTGTTTCCAAAAAAGAAATAGATCTTTAACGTTCTTATTATTGATAGAACATATGACATGATTGAATTTTTAAAATTCATTTTTAAAATTTTTAATTTTGCATTAAAAATATTAAGCGAAAAAGGACTTGTTTTTAACGGTTATTTTTAGTAGATAAGAATTCAGTGCATAAAATGAAAAGCTAACGATACTTTTATTTCTATATAATTATTAAAATCGCATTCAAAAATAATATTATAAAATCTTAATAATTCAATGCATTTTCTGAAACCTTTATTTTCTGAGATATGTTATTGTTGTAACAAATGAACGGTATGCTCAAAAATTATGAAAGATATATCTTTCAAAGAAAGATAAATCTTTCAAAATACATGGATCTTCGTATTGATAGCTATATACAACAAAATAGATAAAATAAAGTAACCGATAACATAGGAAAATGACAAAAATTAAATCGCTTACTTAGTTGTTTTAAAAAAATAATATTAATTTTTTCTTGTATCTTCGCAACTAAGATCTGTATTATCGAAATTAATAAGAGTCGATTTTGTGTATACAAAATAACATGAAAAGGTCAAGATACGAGCAAATAAAAGTGTTTTCGATAAAATATACAATAATAAATATATTATTTATTGTACAAAAGAAAAGTTTCGGGTATATCAAGCTTTTATGATCTAAATTTGATTCAAATAAAAAATTAGTAATATAAGTGCAATAGTGTAATAAAAGAATAATAAAATAAATGCAATGTTAATTAAATTAAAAAATAATAAGTTAATAAAACACAAATTATTATATATATATATAAACAAATGTGAAATAAATGGATGGAACAGTGAAACAGCAAAGTGAACAGCAAAAATAAGATCGAACAAAGGGCAAATACAAAGGATAAATACAATCAAAAATATTACAAAACTTTTCAATAATAAATTAAACGTTAAAGACGATAAATTATAACAAAAAATGAAAAGTTAAAATAAGCGATTATAATTAATTTTTTGTTCAAAAACGATAAAACTTTAAGTTCAAAATATATGACAAAATACGATTCAGTAAAGTGTTGTGTAATTGCAATTTTCAATGTAAAATCACTGTATACATAAAAGTTTATATAGTTGTATATAATAACATGAAAATAAAAAGAATAAAATATTAGAATCAATACAAAATTATCTCTCGAATAGGCCTATTTTTGTTTAATTGAACTTCTCACACTGTTCATTTTTTCGCTTTTTTCTATGAAAAAAAAAATAGAAGAGATGAATGATGTAAGAAATTTAATATTGAAAAAATCTTGAAGAAAATTTATATATTTCTCTCTTTTTTTATAATTATCAGCTAATTTCCCAGAATCCGTGGTAAATGCTTTGCCGAAGGATCTAAGTACTGGAGTTTATTATGGCTGGGCATCTTTGCACGGACAAGTTTATAAAATGGTCGCAAGCATAGGATGGAATCCGTATTATAAAAATGAGAAAAAATCAATGGTATGAAAAAGAATTTGGAGATATGAAAGCTTGAAACTTTCTTTTTAATTAAAACAATCCGATTATCATAAATTGTATTACAAAATATTTTATAGCATTACAGGTATTTTATTAACAAATTTTTTTCATTTCAGGAAGTTCACTTACTACATAAATTCCAAAATGATTTCTATGGGGATGAACTTAAAGTTATTATTGTCGGATATATTAGACCAGAAAGAGATTTCTCTTCTTTAGGTAATAACATTGCCATAATAGCAATATAAAATATGTAAATGAATTATTTCAAAATAATTTAGAATGGCTACTAATTTTTAAATTATTTCTATTATTTTTGAAAAAATATCTTATTACTTACTCTTTTGCAGACAAACTTATTAAAGAAATAAAAAATGACATTGCAATCGCTGAACATCAGTTAGAAGAACCTGTTTTAAATAAGTTGAAAAATCACGATTTTCTAATGACAAATCACTGACAAGAAAAAGATAGAACTTGGAATAAATATTTTTGTTACTTTCAATTGCCTAAATACATATTGCAGTTTTAAAGGAGCGAAGATTACATAAATTTTGAAAAAGATATGGAAAGCGCATTTCTCTTTGCAATATTTAATAAATTTTATCTATACATCTATATATATATATATATATACATACACATAACAAAATAAAATCATATAATATTGCTTATATATAAATATATATGTATAATAATTTACTATTGATAAATTACATAATATCAAAAATATAAAATTTGTTATATAATATAAATCAACATAATCGATATAGTAAAAATATACAAATTATTGATGAGGAAAGATTAATATATTAAGTCATTGGTGAATCACTTGGACCAATGATTGTTGCATCTGAAGTATTTGAAGACGTTATCGTTGAAGGAGGAAGAGAGTGACGAGGAGGAGGAGGAGGAGGAGGAGGATGAAGAGAAAAAGGAGGAAAAGGCGGAGGAGCAGACCAATATGCATTAGCATTGGTTATTGGTATGCTAGTATCAGATGATATTAGTGATTGTGTACAAGTCGGATATGAAGTCATATTCATATATGGATATGATGCATTCGAGAACCGAGTGTAAGTCATATTTCCGGGTGGAAATGCAGAATTGAATCTTGGAGCAGCGTTAAAGGGGAATCTAAAATATTGATGCATGTTGCTTTGGAAATTAGGATTAGTACCTTGATAATGTTGCTCCGAGTTATTTGGATTGTAATTGCCATACTGCATATATTGTTCGTTATACATGTGCTGTACGTATGGCCCGTTGCACATTATATTTATATTTGATGACATTGGTTGCCAATAAGTTGGATTCTGATACGAGTATTGTTGTGACGTGCCAGGATAATGATAAGAATACGGCCAGTTCTGTGTAGAATTAAAATGACTGCTTTCTCCCTCTTGCTGCCTCTCCTCCTCTGAATCATGCCTCTGAAATTGGTCTTTTCTATTTTTGTTACTTGAATTTGATTGACTCCTGTTTGGATTTTTGCAAAAGCCTAAAAATTGATCAATTATTTATAATTATTTAACTATTTGTAACAATTTATATTGAATTTGAAATACACTCATTCAACATACGTTTCGATGTATTGCTAGAATTTTTATTTTTCTGCTTCAATTTTTCATAAATGGACTCTTGTTCATCATCAGAAAATACCGGCTCATCATCATTTGCATCGCAACCTTTTATCCTGCAAGCATTTATTTGATTACAGTTAATAGCATATAGTATACACTATGTCCATAAATATACACTATATTTACTTTATCAATTCGCTTAGAAAAACATAATTTGTATGTTTTGCGTTTGGACAATAATAAACTTCCACGCCCTTTTCGATGCCATTATCTTTTATGTCTTGAATATCCTTGAGAACAATGTACTCCGGTTCACTCACTTTGCCCATTACATCGATTATTTTACCGAGCGCTTTTTTTCCTTTGTTCAAAAACAAAATTGTGTCGAGGTCAAGTGTTCGCTCACTAGGCTTTGGTTTTATGACTATCTTTCTTCCCACTATCTGATTAATCTAAAAATATTTAGACATTAGATAAGATTTAAACATTTAGAAATCATTTGTTCTTGTACATTAGATTATCTAATAACTTTCTGTAAATATATATTTCTACATATAAAAATTACACACACGGGCACGCATGCATGCACGTTTTTTTATAGATTCTGTGGAACATATCGTAAAATGAAAACTTTTACGTGAAAATGCCGAATCTCTATGATGATAATTAAATAAAAAATTATTTAACGTTGACCAATCTGTTTGCAAAAAATTTGCGCGCTCAGATGTGATGCTTAGCATAACATAAAGATGCTTTTATTTTGTATACATGTATTATCAGTTTATATTGCTTACTTCGCCTAATAAATTACACAAGTATTCAGAAACAGTAATATGTAAGTCTTCTATTGGAAGATCATCATCATCATCATCATCATAGTTTTGCTTTTTCTTCTTTTTATTTACTTTCTTTTTCCTAAAAATTAATATATTAAAATTAATATATCAAAATAATTTAAAAATAGCTTTTTCCAAAGAAACATTCTATTAGACCATAAGATCCTAGTGAAATCATTATACTGTTGTACACATTGGATTGAAAATCCATTTAAAGTAATTAAAAAAAAAACTTAAAAAAATTTATTATATACATTGAATTCAAGAGAATTGTTTCTATGAATTTCTACAAACATTTTTATAAAAAAATATTAAATATATCATAATTTTGCTTTTATAGATTAAAAATAATACCTATTATCACTTATATTGATATCCTCGTCGTTGTCACTATCATTATTGCTGTTGCTGTTACTATCACTACTACTACTACTACTACTACTACTTCTATTACTAGTAGTATTGCTAAAATCGTCGTCACTATCATCTTCGCATAAGTCTGCTGTACGATATTGTTGTAAATTTTGTATCTGTGGCATAGTATGTTGATTCTCAGTTTCTGCTTTTGTCTCTTCTGCATCAGAATTTGAATCATATTCTGCCGAAATAATGTCAAGCGATGTTCTACAATGTTCTGTCAAACAAATACATATATGTATATACATATACACATCATATACGTATGCACACGCATACACGTACATATACACACGCGTGCGTACGCACATACATATATACATATATACATATAATCATATAATAAAAAATTTAAGGGAAGGCATCAGAGTGATGAGTCAAAAAAATTGATTTTTTAATTTTATCTGAAAGTTCAATTCTTAAAAAATATATTTTTAAAATTTTAATTTAACTTAAGGCTTTCGCGATGCGACATGAGTTACGTGACGTCAGAGACGACAAATGACGTGCAAAAAGTTTTTTGCGTCGTATAGCGTATCGTATATTTATTTTATACTTTTCCTTTAAAAACATAATACTTTCATATTCTTAAAACTTGTGAAAAATACTAGAAAGTAAAATATCTGTCTAATAGATCACATGAAAGTATAAAATAATTCTTGAAATAATGCTCGCTATTCAGCTAAATTAAAAACAACTAGATCTAGTATTTAGCGCTTCCATAAGCAGACCGCCTGCAACATGGAACAAACGAAATTGAGAATGATGCAAGGCACCTACACAAAGGATGAACCATGTATGTACATACATGTGAATATGTATATAGCGCCTCTTCTGTGTGCGTGTTCCCAATCTCGATTTCTCTGTGTTGCAGAGATCCATTTCTGGAAAGCTCTGATGATTTCTGATAGCTGAGCAATGTATCATTATTTCAAGAATTATTTTACACTTTTTTTACGTGATTTATTGGACAGATATCTTAGTTTTTGGTATTTTTTACAAGTTTTAAGGATATCAAAATATGTTTTTAAGAAGAAAGTGCAAAATAAAATTATACAGCGCAAGAAACTTTTTGCATGTTATTTCTCGCTTCTGACGTCGATTCAATATAATTTTCATTTGCAGTAAAACAAAATTTTTATTGAAAAATCGTATCTTCAAGTAGATAAGTATATGCAAAGCTTGTTTGATTTCTGCCAACAGTCTGCTGGCATTGAATATCAACAGGTTTTATTAACACAATATAAGCGGAGTATGATTGATCTCAGACGAGATCAATCTGCTAATATTCTGATCAATTTACTTGATTGGTTGCTAATCCAACAATTTACTAACATTTTGCTGAGAAAGATAATTATGTTTTTCAACTTATCTCATAGTATCCCTTAATATCTTAAATGCTTTTATATGATATATTAAGATATACTTGCATCATGACATATATTTTATATACAATGCATACAATAAATTATTTTATATATTATAAATAAAACTGGATAAATTTTTCATAAAAAGTTAATAAAGCAGTATTTAAACTTACTTGGCTCTTTCAGAAATAAACTTTCTGCCTGTTTCTTATTATTTAATTCATTATTTGTTGTAGGAACTTGTATTTCCAAATTTATCTCTTGAGTTGATTGGATAATTTTTTTAGTAAATGCATCACAGTCATTAATTATGTCTTTTTTTGATAATTCTTCATCGGATGATTTGGGAGAACGAGAGCATCTTTCTTTCTCGTTTTCTGTTAATTTTTCAATATTATGTTGCCAAAACAATTTTAATTCAGAACAATGTTCATCTGACGGCAATATATTTTGTATATTATCCATATCGTGAGCAGTTTTCTCATTTGTTTCATTTCTATCTATATCCATGTGCGCGTTCATTTTGGCTCAAGTTCGATCTATGTGTAATTCCACGTGGTTGCAGATTTATGTATACAACAGTCGTAAATTGACAGCGTTTGCCACTAATCGAATCCTTTTTTGACTATTTTATTATTTCGTTTAAATATATCTTTAAGAAATAAGAATAATTACAAAGGACGTACCACGTACAACAGTACACAGCGATGCAGTAAGATCAAAGTAAGCCTTCAAACCCCTCGACGTTCGCTTATAAATAACTAGACGCGGCCAAAATCAAGGTACAGTATATATATATATATAGCGAGTAGCGCACTCTCCTGATTTCAGCGTATGTAAAAATGAACTGCACATGCGCGAGCAAAGTATGTAACCAATCAAGGCACGGATATTCCGTCTCACTTTTCCTCTATATTTTCTCCCTTTATTAGCATGGATGCCTTACATACCATGAGAGAAACCAGATGAAGGCTAGATGGGAAAAAGTAGCTAATGACTGATAAAAACTATTTAGTGGCTTTGCCTCGTATAAATCTAAGCAACGGTACAATCACCCCGACCCTTTATGGATAGAGTTTACAATTTGGCGTGCAAGGTAATTCAAAAACTTTTCATTCGATTGAGTTTTGCCTGTACACACATTTCGTTAAATACTTTCCTGATAAATTAGGTTTCTATTTGCATTTGTATTGTTTATATTTATAATCTTCAATGCATAGTCAACATGCAAAAATAAATATTTTTGTTTTCTATGTTTTGCCATTTTTATATTTTTGCATTAATCGTTTTAAAAATAGGTTCAATTAATCGACGGAGAATTGCGCTACTGTATATACTGTGATCAAGGTCATATCAAAAGCAATTTTCTATATAATACTAGATTACTAAGCCTGGATTCTCATGCAGACATCAGCACTTTGACACAGATGCTGATTGCCGAGAAATAAATAGTGGAGATAAAATGACAAATGAATCTTTATTATTTACCATTATCCGTTTTTCACCAATCAGCGCTCGATGTCAAAGAGGCGGTGTCTGCATGAAGATCTAGACTAAGGGTCTACTCAGCAACTTGCATAATCATATACATAAAGAAAAGTATCCAATCATATTTTTCATGTGTCTTATGATAGAAATGCGATTGGGTAACTTTCCTTATGCATATGGTAAGTCTCGGTCTACAATAGGTGATTTAGATCCGGTTGCACCAATATTATTTGGACTTTAAGCGAGACTTAATACATAATATATGTGACACATATTATATATTAAATGCCACTTAAAATTCAAAATAATGTTGGTGCAATCTTAAGCTTTAAGTTATAAGTAATGGACGAATCATAGTTAAAGAATAGGAGAATAGGAGAAAAATCCAATCGCATTTCTATTATAAAGACACATGTAAAATGCGATTAGATAATTTTCCTTATGCATATGGTTATGCTGCTATGCAAGTTTGTTTGGATAGGCTTTTATATTGACCGATGCTTAGAAATTTTTGTCCACTCTTTTCGGCCTATCTATCAAAAGATCTAATATTTAATTGACCAATCGGTAATAGGTGCTTTTCATTTAATGACACAAGTCGACACAAGTATCATTTTGTCCTTGTTAATCATTGAAAGCCAAGAAAGATAGAACGATATTTGTGTCGACTTGTGTCACTAAATGGAAAGCACCCAATGTGTATTGGCAGTGCCACTTGCTATACCTACATGGCTCAAAAAAAAAAAAATGGTACGAGATATACAAATAATTTTGGAGAATGACGTTCCATTGTCCACGTTGCTGATTGGTTGATACTGTGAATGAACTCACAGTCCGTCAGGTGGCGTCGGAACACTATTTTAAAGTGAAAAGTGGGAGTCAGTCATCTGTCTATTTATATGACTTGTGCGGTTCCTCCCGTTATCGAATCTGCCCCGGAACTTGTTATGAACTTGATGATTTAGCGAGCGACATGTCAATTAATCTGACGAAAAACAAAGATGCCTTGGTGGCCGCTTGGCACAGCGTGGTCGACGACAAATTGTCTACTAACTGGTAGGCGTATATCTAAGTCCTGATTTTCGTGTCCCCGATTCGGTGCTTAGCACCGATTCCGGTTTCGGTATACGTGTGTGCGTACGTACGTCAGCCGGTCGTTTCTTACCGGTATCGAGTTCGTAATATTAAATCGAAACATTCGTACACATGATCTCACAAAATCCATTGTTTCATATAAGTATCGGTTTGAAAATAAGCACCTGTGTTCTTATCGAGTCCAGCCATCTTTTTTTAATTTTTATTTGGTTCCAAAATCACATTTTTTTTTTATTCATTTTTGATAATTGTTACCGAGTAGAAAGAAAAATATGCAAATTGTTAGATAAATTAGCTTTCATCTAGATAAAATATGGATATTAAATACGCTTAACTATTTCTATGAATATTACAAATATCTGACAAAAAAATTATAGATTAATATGAGATTATATGATCATTTAAAATACAGACAATTATAAATGATTTATATATACATTATAGTTCATTCTATGCATAAATTAATTATACTGACCCAAGAATTTCATAAAACAATATAAACTTATTATATAGTTTTTATTTGATTGTACTTCATAGTTCAGAGTTAAAATGTTTTTCTGTTCTTGGCAGGGCTGTGTTTGGCTATGAAGGACAGACTAATAATTTAAAAGTTATCGGAACAGGAGATGGTGGATTGGAAGAGATGATTGATCGATTGAGTAGTAGTCATATTATGTATGCATTTTGTAAAGTTATTGACACTAAAACAAGTCTACCAAAGTGTTTACTTATTAATTGGGTAAGTATAAAGAAAATAATGTATAAGATATAATTTACTTAATAATATAACATGATGTTATATTTCAAATGATTTTTGTAAAAGAAAAATTGTTTAATGTTATAATTTAGTCTGTAGGAATTTTAATTTGACAAAATATTTGTCTATAGCAAGGAGAAGGTGCTCCAATTGTTAGGAAAGGAACATGCGCTAATCACATCAGAGACATAGAGAAATTGTTGAAAGGAGCACATATAACAATCACCGCACGTTCTGAAGATGATGTAGAGGTAGACACGATTATGGAAAAACTTGCGCGAGCAACAGCTTCCGCATATAAGTTTAACGAACCACGTAGTGAAAATGAAGGACACACAGGTCCTATAGGAACAACATATCGCAGGTTTTTGATATTTTTATTTTACTTTTGATTACTATTTTTTGCTAAAATATCAGGCTGATCTTTTAATTTTTAATAAATAGTGTTATGCGATACAATTTTTTGCTTAATACGTATTTTGCAGAGTAATTCCTGAACAAGAGATAAATGCAACAGAAAGAGATCAGTTCTGGGAAAAAGAAGAAATGGAAGAGAAAAAAAGATTGGAACAAGAGCGGCTGCGTTCTGAACAAGAGCGGCAGAAACTAGAACGAGAAATCCGAGCTCGAGAAGAAAAGGAAACGCAACTGAGGGAACAACAAGTAATTTTCAATTTTGTAATATTTTTTGATTGCATGTATATTATGTGTGCTCACTTGATTGTATGTAAATTATTGTTTTAGGTCACTGCTAAGGAAAACTCCATTGCTCGTCAAAAGATGGCCGAACAGCGTGCCGAGGAAGCAAACAATTTACGTAATCAGTTAGCTGCTCAAAATTATAGCAATGATATTGAAGACGATCATAAATCGCGAAGTGAAGAACTACGAAGACAAAGAAGCAAAGAAACGCAACAATTGATAGCTCAAAGAACTATAAACGCTCGAGCGATATTTGAACAAAATTCAGCAGCTGGTCAAATGAAAACGGGTTCGGCTCAGCAATTTTTACCTAAGAGTAATCATGTTGAATCCATGAGAAAAGCATTGGAAGAGGCTCAGATAAAAGATCAGCCTGATGTGAAGTCTCGCGAGGAAACATCTGTTGAAGTAAAAAAATCTACAAACGCGGAAACAGTGACGATTTCTTCGTCTGCAGTGCCTCAATCTCAAAATACCAATCAGGAATTGAAAACTAATACTATCAATCCACAGCCAGAATCTGAACAGGCAACAGAGACTAAAGAACAGATCGCCGAAAATGAATTATATAATCAATTAGATGGCCCATACTTATATTTCGATCCAAATAATGAAGGGATGAAAGCTAGAGCTTTGTATGATTACCAAGCCGCTGATGACACAGAAATTACATTTGATCCTGGAGATATAATCACACATATAGATGCAATTGATGAAGGCTGGTGGCAAGGGCTTGGACCTGATGGAACTTACGGATTGTTTCCCGCTAATTATGTTGAAGTTATCGATTACAGTACAACATGATAAGATATGTTTTCGGAGAAATTTATCAAGATCATTTTTTATTTTCCCCGTAATTACTCACATAATTTACATATGAAATATTGATATCAGTTCAATCTTGTCTCTGATAATTGCTTATGTTCTGCTATTATGTTCTAGGTTTATAAGTCAAATTGAACTACGTGATAAAGTGATTTTGAATAATTAGAAAAGATTTTTGTAATGGTTTTTGGAATGGTTTATGCTTAATGCATAATAGCTGAAATGCACATCATCGTAACGTTTTACGCCTTCCACGTCATTGTTTAATTTTAAAGCATTTATGCAAGAAATAAGGTTATAATTGATACAGTTAGTAAAATCTCAGAAAAGAGATAAATGAAGCGTTAATTATAACCAGCAAAATGTATGTCTTCCCAGCAGGTCATACAGGTTTTATCCGACAATTAATCAATATTATATATAAATATATCTTTTTATAACACCCTGTATCAGATGCTGATATAGCAATAATTAAGATGCATCTTATATGTATAAATGGAGCTGCGTTATGAAAAACTAATAATAGCTACTTACATATTATCATTCTTAAAATAACAAATATTCAAATTTGTTACGGTTTATTAGCTCAAAGAAATTTGTATTAAAGTAGTCATTTAGATACAAGTCTGCTTTTTATTTTTTACTTTTTATATGTTGTTATGTTAAACAAGAAAAGCATAAAAATGGTTATCGTTGAAATATTATAAAAGTGACGGTTGATATGTATATTAGGTATGATAAATTATTTTATTGTATAATAGAAATTTTTATAGACAATTAATAATGAGATAAAGTAGCATCACAATACCCATGTTATATAAATAAAACGAAGAGAAATCATCTCCGATAATTCTGATTCTGTGTACCACCTCCACTACCTGCGTGACTCAAAAATGCTAAATGACCTTTCGGACATTTATTAGCATAATGGCCTTTCTGTCCACACTTGTAACACGTCACTTCTTCGAGTGGCTTTTGTGGACCTCGCGGTGGCGGTGGGCCATTGTGTATATTCATGTGATGATGCGATGTATGAGAATTGTTGTCGAGTTCTTGCCTAACTTGAGCTTCTCGTACATCGGGTGGCATTTTATTGCAATAGATCGCTTTGTGACCCCCTTCTCCACAAAAGTGACAAGTGATCATTACTTTTTTGCCTTCTTTTGGTTGCATATCTTGTACTGCTGGTAATTCGAATCTTGGGCTAAACACAAATTATATTGTTAAGGCTCGGTTCTCTCGCGGCGCGATATAGGTTGCGTGATGTCAGAGATGAGAAATGACATGTGACCTGGTAATTTCTGATAGCTAAGCAGTGTATTATTTCAAGATTTATTTTACACTTTTACGTGATTTATTGGACAGATATCTTACTTTCTGATATTTTTTACAAGTTTTAAGAATACAAAAATATCATGTTTTTAAGGGAAAAGTATAAGATAAAACTATACGACGCAAAAAACTTTTTACATGTAATTTCTCGCCTCTGATGTCATATGATAATTCAATATAGCTGCAGAGAGACAACCGAGCCTTAATACAGCAAGGCTCCAAATATAATTTTATATAATTTATAACTGTCTGTTTTATATACATACTGCATGAATTTGCAATTTGGCCCCTCTGGACAAAAACCAGCCAAATAAGCCATACAAAGAACACGTCTGACATGCCGATGCCGACACAAGGGACCATGCCTACAGAAACCGCGATCATACCATGGACAATCTCGGACTTTAGTTTCAGGATCAATGTGCAAAAATGGACATTCCTTATTGTGACATGCATCTGCAATAATCCATTTTATTTAGATATAATTTAACTATATACAGTATTTAAGTACATGCACAGTATTGCACAATATTAAAATGTTACATGGGATCATTTATATTAACTATTTAAATAAAATTCAATATAAAAATTTTTTTATTTTCTTTTAATAATATTAATGAATGAATAATATTAGATTACTTACTGAACCTAGAATAAAAATAACATTCTGGCATTTTTGTCATGTCATATTCGTGCAGAAATTCACATTGATCACCCTTTTTGCAAAGACCTCTTAACCAATGTTTACATACTATCGTGCGATCGCCACGGACATGTCTGAATGGACACGAAGCTCCCTTACTACAGGTGCCTCTTGGATAAAATTGACATACCGCGGCAATTGATTCTATAAATTAAGAAAGAAAAGATTATTTACTAAAAATTATACATATTATTAATGTAAAGTTTCCTTTCTTTTTTAATGGAAAATTGTATCATTTTTTCATAATAAACATAAAATAATCAAATAAGAAATAATCAACAAAATAAAAAAAGACAAAGAAATCGAAGAAAGACTACATCTTAAAATAATTAGAAGAAACAAAGACAATACATAGAATACTATCATAACTATATCGTTGTTCAAAATTACATTTCTAAAAAAATTTATAGCTATTTTTTTTAGCAAATATATTCCATCATAGTTTATCACGTCATCATAGTTTCTATCAAACTTAATTGCAGTAAAACTTAATTAAAAAAAAAACTATTAAATTGCTGGATGTTTTTAAGTTTATAGAATCTTATTCTAAAAAAAAGCTCGTTTTTTATTTGAATATTATTATTACAGAAGGATTAATTAATGATCATAAGAATTTGTCATTATTGGCATATTGGCCCAGTTAAAAGTAGAGGCGTCTGTATGTTACATATAATAATAAATTAAAAAGACTCCAAATGACGCATGAACTTAACCTAATATAAGTAGTACATCGTAAAACATAATGCAAAAGTACGTACTGTCCATGCCCGTAAAAGGCAACGGAAGAGCTCCATATTGTTCATCGAGAGCAATCTCGATATCAAATCGCATGTGTTCTACGTTCGCTACTATACACTCCATTGTTACCGCAATAATTCGAACAAACAATCAAACACAAAACACTCATGCTCCATTATCATCTGAAGTCCGCCGACGTCGCTGCATGCCACCATCATGTCATCAACACTATTCGCCAATATTATCTAACGAAATATCCCTAAAATCATATGTGAGATTAAGTCTTCTCTCGCAGCTGTGTTTAAAATAAAATGAAATATATTTAGATGTTCAAAAGAAAATTTCGAAAAAAATGTACAAATTTCAATTACAAAGAACAAAGTTCGATAATATTATTTAATGTCTCAATTATCCTTTATTTGATACATTATTTGTTTTTTTTTAATAATAAATTATTGATATCCATATTTAAGATGACGTATATATCCATTTATTTATTAATGAAATTAGAAATGCATATTGGTAAATTATGTTCACAGATATTAAAAATTAAAATTATATTAAACAAGTTTTTGATAAATTAATTCAATGACTAAATAAATTCAATTGAAAATTGTTTAATATAAATTTTTTATCAATGTAATTTGCAATCCTAAATTTATTTTTTTCCATATGTTAAATAATAAATTAATGATTCTGTTTATATTAATAATTAAAATAGATATTATTTGATAAGTTAGCTTAATAAATTAAAATAGCTGATTAAATTAATTTAAATTTAATCGGAATTATTTTTATAATGTATTTGAGTGTAATAGATTTGAATCAATTTAAGATCGATTAAATTGAACATGCCATGAACTTAAATTCGATTAAAATAATAGTCTAAATCAGAGATCGTGACATCAATAATCGCTCTCGGATCAAAATTTATGTTGAAAACTCTATTTTTCATATTATTTAAATATTATTTATTAAATTTCATTTTTCAAATTTTTCACATTCAGTTTTTTTTTTCTTAAGAATTTTATTTATTTTATTACATTATTTTTTCATACATCTTGAGCATTTCAAGTAGCGTCTATTAAAATACAAAAAAATTAATAAATAATAACAAATATATAAGTTCTAACGCTTAAATATTACTTTTAATACTGTAGTAAGGAAATTAATTGTTGCAATTTGTTTTGTAAATGTCAGAAATAGTTACTTTTACTATATCTTTGACGATATTTTAGTAAAATTATTTTATCTTAACCTTTAATAGTTATCGCAATTGAGTCACTTCCTGAAGTTGCTTTGAAACTTCAAGAATCGCTATTGATATCGTTTCTTGATAAATCTCGAAGTGCAGCTAATTTCACGTGCCATAGCGACTGCACAGGTCGCATTCTTCTCGTTACCGTTTTAAAAGAAAATCTCACACGTGGAAGATCATTGCGGAAGTTTCTAGTAAAATTCCATGTTAGTAATTAAATAATAAATATTGCGCACATAATTAATAGTCGTGATTTCGGTATTAGTGATCTATTTTTGTGGACGGATTAAAATCATATTTTGCACTTTTTTCTTAAGATATGTGAAAAATGTGGTGAGTGATGACAACATAATCGTCATCAGTACGTAAGTTATCGTTCCACAATTTTATTTTGCAATTAACTGTATTAATAATTGTCTGTGATATTTCTGTGATATATTTTATATGTACAGTAGTCAATAAATACATGTGAAATGTGATGATTACACCATTTTCTAATCTCGCGAATATCTCGCGTCTACCTCAAAATGTGAAACCATCAGTTATCAATAATCGGCCAAAAATTCCGATGTTTCCCATCAAATCGATTTGACATGTAAAAATAATATAAAAACATTTGAGAAATATAAATATCGTTTTGAAATTTAAAAGTTTTCCGTTATTGGTGCTACGTCATTTAACATTTCACGACACATCGACTGTATTAATAAAAAGAAATATTAAATATAGATAGATGTATGTAAAATTAAATATATCAAAATTACGTTGCATTCTGTAATCTGTTTATATATTCGCTGCGATCGAAATATCATTTTTTTACTATAACAAGATAAACGCGAAATTGCTGTGCCAATACGTGTGCGAGGAGAAAGAAAAATGTTCAGTTTATGTTCGCACGCTTCTTGAAATTCGCGATTTTTCGCGATTACGATCCGCGTATGCGGTATTAGAAATATCGATCGCGCGTTCGCACGTGGCTCAGGTCGCCGCGTCGCCGTCAATGTCACGCGGGAATATCGCGGAATTTAGCGCGACGGCGACGCGATTCGACCGGCACGCGTTTGACATTTGCCGTTCACGGGGCCGCGAAGTGCTGCCACCGGACGGCGGCTCGACGAACCACGCTTCCGGCACTACGTGACAGTGGGTACCGAGCGGGAGGAGTGGGGGAGCGGCGCGAGGAAGAAAATGGCCGACGAGGCTACGGTAAAAGGGCAGGGACGTCGTGCGAGGTGCGCGCTGCGCGACGCGAGATCGCCAGTTTCGCGATAGACCGCGCGAAAAAGGGCCGTCGAACCTCCGCCGGGGAAGGCCTTCCGCTGTCGCTCGCGGTCGCGCGTCCCGTCGAGAATACCCGCACCCTGGACCAGGACTTGTGTGGAGCCCGTCGTCGCTGGTGCCGTCGCCGCTCTGCGCCCACCAATCGCTCGGTGCTCCGATTCGCCGTTTAAAAAAAAAAAAGCATTCGCGAGGCCGAGTTTAGCCGACGGAAGGGCTCGCCAGAGAGGTAAACATCGACACCCGTTTACTGGCGCCTCCGCCGCCTCCGCCGTTCTTCCCGTCCCGTCCCGTCCCGTCCCGTCCCGTTTCAGTTCTCCCGCGTTCTCCCCGTTAACTTAAAACGTGGTGCGTGGTGTTGTCGCGTCGGCCGCCGTATCGCGATCGCGTCGCCGCGTGTGCAATCGCCATCCGTGAAGATTTCCTCCTCGTGCGGCGATTGAGATCGATCAGCAGGTTGGTGAGTCCTTCTCTCTCTTTCTCTCTCTCTCTCTCTCTCTCTCTCTCTCTCTCTTTCTCGCACACTTGTCAGGGCCACTTGTGGCCGACCGTCCACGGCCGCCTTTTTAAAGGGCGTGCTGCCGTCGACGTCGCCGTTGCCGCAGTCGCAGTCGCAGTCGCAGTCGTAGTCGCAGTCACAGTCGCAGTCATAGCCTTAGCCGCAGCCGCAGCCGCAGCCGCAGCTGCCGTCAACGTCGACGTCGCCGTCATCGTCACCATCACCGTCACCGTCACCGTCACCGTCATCGTCATCGTCACCGTCATCGTCGCGTATTCTCGTCTTCGTGGCCTCGCGTAATCCTCCGTGTGTCGCCGTGTGCCCGTTGTGCTTCTCGAACATCTTTGTCCGCCGTATGCAGGACACGGAGCGCACGCTCGCGCGAAAAAGCCACGGGAGTGGAGAAGAACGCGGCCGAGCCGCGTCGCGAGTTGATTATTTATCGCCCGGAGTCTCTCTCTACCTGTCGCGGTGCCGAATCGCAGACGGGCGCAGCGGTGATTTAAAGGGATCGATTTGTCAACAAGTCGATGAGGGAGAGAGTGCGCGCACTCCGCGCTCCGACGCGGCGCGGCGGATTTTCGCTTCGCTTGTGAAGTATCATTACGATTTCCGTCGCGCGCCTCACTCGCGTATGCTCCGATTCACGTGCGTTTTGTCGTTTTATTACGCGTAACGCGTTTTATTACACGTTGATAAAACGATGCGATCGTGGTACCTAATCTGTTAACGTTTTCCCGTCCGGTCGTTTTTCCGTGAAGAATTTCTTTATCGCGATGTAAAATCGCGTATATGAAAAAAAAAAAGATAAAAATGGATGAATATGGACTGTTAGCGAAATAAATTGTTTGCGGTATATCACCTGTTTGATTATTGAAGTTGCAATGTAAATAATAATAATCCGCGTTTTTACTTTGTGATTATTTGATATGCGTTGGGATTGTTTATTTACAGATAAATCCAGCTTGCGAGTTGTATCGCGATTATTAAAATCTACAATGGCAGTTAGGTAGTTGTGGAAATTAACATTGGACATTCGCGTATTTCAAGCATATTTATAATTATTTTGAAGATGTAAAGAATACAATCATAATGAAGCCACAGAAGAAGGCTGTCGTTGCCAAAAAGGCAACTAAGATGCCAACAGTCGCCAAGAAACGTCGCACATTTACAGAGAAGATCATGCCGGATGTGAGAAAGGAGAAGAAATCAAAGAAAAATGATAAACTGGAAGATCTAAAGAAAAAGATAGACAATGATAAAAAGAAATTAGAAAAGGTAGAGGAGAGGAAAAAACTGGATGACAAAAAGAAGATGGAGGAAAAAAAGAAGGAACGACTTGATAAATTTGATGAGAAGAAGAAACAATTGAATAAGGATAATGAAAAGAAATGTGATAAAATTGACGAGAGAAAAACAGAGAAAAGGGATGACAAAGCAATTAATGAAGAAGTGAGCCAAGAAACAGCTACAGATAAGAAAAAAATACAAAAATGCGAAGAGAAAGCAAAATCGGAGAAACAATCAGTGGACAACAAGAAGAAAATCGAGAAAACTGAAGAAAAAAAGAAGAGTGTAAAATTAGATGATAATGCAAGTATAGAGGACAATACGAAATCTTTAAATACAACGGAGGATAAGGATACGGTTGAGGATAAGGTTGACATCCTCCCTCCACTTAAAAAAAGGAGTAAAGAAGAGAAAAAGAAAGATGTCAAGCTAATTAAATCCGATGTTAAATCAATATCGAAGAATTCTATCGTGAAGGATAAAAAATCTGAACGTAAGAAAATTCCCGAGAAGGATGCGGCAAGCAATAAGATTTCTTCTTCTAGAACGAAGAAGGATTCCAAAGCGAAACAAAGTCAGAAGAAGGGCATTACGAGAAAAACAGTTCTGACAAAGAAGCCTCATCTATCAGTAGTTAAAAGGCTGGTGGACAAAAAGATCAAGTTAGTTAAGTCAGTAAAAGATGAAGAAATTAGCGAAGACGAGGATGCGGTTAAGAAAGCAAAGAAGAAAAGTAGTAGCCTCGCCAAGAGTAAGACTCTGCAAGAGAAAAAACCGAAGCTGGCTAAACACATGAAAGCTAAATTGCCTCAAAAACATTCGAAGATCAGTGCTGTTCTGAAAAGAGAAGATAAGTTGAAAACTATAACGGAGAAGATTATGGCCAAGAAGAAAATTGAATTGAAAGAGTTTGATGAAGTTTCAACCGAACATAAAAAGATCGCGAACAAAGACGAGATTTGTCAAGGACCAGAAGTGAGTAGCATTAAAAGCGAGATTGAAGAAGACAAGGATTCCGATAGGAGCAAAGAGGAGATTCTTCAACCAAAATTGCAGGATAATAAGAAAGCTGTCAAAAGTGGTAGCAAAATTAGCAGCAAAGCCCCGAAAAAGATTGGGAAAACAATAAGGGTACAAACGGAGAGCAATAATCAAACATCAGTTTCACCTGAAGATGCATCTACCGAGGAATCTAATAAATCTAAAATTTCTGAAGATAGCGTAAAGTCTACCACAAATTCCAAACAGGAACAAATCGGCGTTGAGAATACGATTGAATTAGATTTAAAGATCGAGGCGATGAATGGTGAGAGTGCCAGTGGCGTTACATCTCAATCTGATTCCGAAGGTGATTCTGACGACGAATACAAGAGGAGTAGGCAAAGGGATGCTAAGAAAGAGAGGGCTAACTCACCGTCGGACGAACGTGCGCGACGAATGCGACTTTTTGGCTTTTGGAGTGGACCAAAACGACACAGGGTCGCGTCATTGAATGCCTTGGCTAAAGTTCACTGCCTCTATGAAAATGAGACCGGCGGAGTCTATCTTGGAGGTTTTTGCAAACCAAAACCCGAAAAGGAGAAGGAGAGAGAGAAGCCGAAGAAAATGAAAGAGGAGAAGGAGGAGCAACCGCGTAAAGAGAAAGAGAAGAAAGTCGAATGCAAAACGGAGGAGAACGTCTTGAAGAGAAAACTGAGAAATGTGCCAGGACTACGTGGCAAACATTGGGATATGCTGGAGAGTTCGTCATCTTCGTCTTCCTCCGATGAGGACTGCGAGAAGGAAAAGAATGCTGAACCAAGCAAGAAGAAAATGACCAAAAGAAGGAGGAGAAACGAGGAAGTAATGGACCTGAAGGACATGGTTGTTTGCAAGAGGATGGCCAGTCTTAATGCCACTGCCATTTTGGCTGCTTCCTACTCCGACGAGAAAAATCGTTGTGGTAGCAGCAGTGATTCCTCCAGTGAGTCGGAAGTAGAGATAATTAAAAGACGTAGACAAAATGATTCTGACGTAGATAAGAAGAAGACAAGACAAGGTTCCGATCCGGAGGAGGTTATTAAGCCATCCAAGAAAGTTGTCATCGTTAACCAGGACACCGACGTCACTATCACTGGTAATTAATCATGCGTGGATTAAGCGCGAAAACTCTAAACGATCTTCTTACTACGAACAAATTCTTTTCAAGGTGTTTACGTCAATCAAACCCGGTCCACTCATCACGAAGGTTTTTGCAGTATTGCCGGGATGCAGTACAGAATCAGTTCTACCAGTCATACTCAAACTGCAGCTACTGCAGTGGCTACCGAGCTTCATGACCAGGTTTGTGTTTAATTCAAAACCGTTTGCTCCTCGCGCATTATACAAACATTCACTTTGCATGATGTGCACATCCAAAATAGAAATGTGCATTACAACTTGTTCAACATTTATAGACGACTTTTTATGAAGAAGTAACATTTTTTAAAGGCAGATCTCTATAGAATACCATTTTTAATCCGTTCTTAACGTTGGAAACATATATGTATACTGGTGATACATTTGATATAACATTTGTATCGAATTTTTGTTTGACATATCTCGATATTCAAAAGATATGAAAATTTGCTTAAGATTAGCTCTATAAAAATCAATAATTTTTTATCATATTCTTATGTGATTCGTTTATTACGATATAACTCTTATAAATTATCTTCTTTAAAAAAATTATAAAATCGTTATTACTAAAGAGATCTTTTATTTTAAAGAGATCTTATATTTTTTATAAGTTAATCTTTGTTTTCACATTTTTATTAAATATTTATACATTGTATACATACATTGTATACATTTTTTACATTTCTATTAAATATAAATTTCATTAAATTATAATTCCTCTCAATTGTTCGTTTAATAGTTTAATCAAGTACATATTTTTGATCATCTGTCCCTTTGTGTATCAGCAAAAAACGGAACAGCCTTGCAAGTCCTACACGCCACTGGGTGCATTGTCTTCTATGCAACCACCAGGTAGCCAGGGTAATCATCCTAACATGTCACCACGCAGGCATTCAGCATTCTCGGCCCCTCATCAGCACGGTGAGTCAAACGCAACTGCATGTTTCTACGCTTTATTTACCAGCTCTATCAAACACGACCGTAATTATTGAAAGCTACATCATACTTTACGTTTATCTCTGTTTATTATTCGATGTGATTTAAATTAAATTTCCACGGATTCCGCATTTCATGTGAATTTACACCGCTCGTTATATTAATTTACTCGCCTCTCTCATGATATTCGTAATACAAACTAAACGAGGAATTACGCACACATTGAATGAACGGCCGGAGCGCTGTATAACGCAAACAGAAATCTCGTGCAAATTAGAATAAATTAGCTAACGTGCGAGAATGGTGTTGTTCTTCTTTTTCTTAACCGATCGAAACCCCCGTAAAAATTGCTCTCGTCTCTCTTTTGCGACGTACGCCACTGCATCGTCCATATGTGCGCGCGTGTTATTATACCGCTCGGCGATTTCCTCTTACAACCCGTGGCGAGCGGTTGGCTTTTCTCTTTGTTCCATTGACGCTTTCTCACCGTTCTCTCACCCTTTATCCCACTCGATTCATCGCGAGACATACACGTTGCACGCAACCGAGATGCCGCGTAGAGACCCCGATGACAGCGTGCGAATACACGTGGTGTATGCGTATGGAAAGCCGTACTACTTATACCATTTACTGGCGATTCAGAATCAAAGAGTCGTTCGGCTATGTACTTATCACACTCCATATTACCCCATTTGTCCTAATGACTTGCGTAATTACTGGCCTCTTAGATTCATTTTTCGATCATTCCATGCGTCTCTAATATCTAAAGATATCGAAGGTATCATAAGTACGTACAAGCAGAAGAATATGCAACGTAATAACCCTTCTTGTACTTAGTATTTCATTATGCTAAGTATTTATCACATTAAGATCTTCATTCGATAGTAAAAAACCTTAATTAGCTTAGGTCATTAGTGAGCGTATCGCAGTTGAATAGGTACATCGAACGTAACGTATTTCACTTATTTTGTTTTATTAGACTTCCGTTTTAGTGGATTTATTCGTTAAAGTGATTTTTCTTAATAGTGCAAGTTTTTAACTCCATGATGAATTTCGAGAGCGAAATGATATTTATATAAATTTTGCATAATTTTTTTTATCACAAATGATATTCGAGAGCGAAATGAGATTTATATAAATTTTGCATAATTTTTTTTATCACAAATGATATTCGCTGTATCTTATTGAATTGTTATTCTTTCTTTATCTAATTATATTGTGCAGGCAATATAAAGTTCTAATTATTAGTTGCGCACTGTAGAACTTCTAGATAATGTTGACAATTGGATTAAACATCTGAGTATAGAAATCTTAAGTTTTTGTGTGTTGAAAGAGACGATATAATGTCCCCTATTGTGTCTTACTTTGAAACAAGGAATATACTAAATTAGAAAACTTCTTTCTAAAATAAAACTTTTCAGATTCGAGAAAATATACTTTCTCTGACATTCCGAAGATTAATTCAGGACAAATTCGAATTTTCCTGTAAACTGAACAAAAATAATTAACAATTTCCAAGAGGTTTGGTTTATTAAAAAATATTTTCTTGATACTGGAAAGAAAAGTCATAACACAATTAGTGGAAAAAAAATCATAGGATTGCAACAAATTTAATCCTTAATCAAACGAGAAGCTTACTCCAGATATCCTAATATATCTATTTCTTATTGAAATAATATTACATAAAATTTACTAATAAAAAGAAAGAGGAGAAACATGTGTACGTATGTATTTTAAGTTGAAGCTTAAAGATATAGATCAACTTCTACCACATTTATATAAACGGTATGCGTAAAAAAATGTTTATATAGCTGCGGAATGCGTTGCGCTCTGTTTGTCCGATGACGGTACGAAAATAGATTGCCCGGATAAGGATTAGATCAACTACCCTGAGTTAAATTTGCATTAACGGACGTTACGGACTCCCGGGCGAGGCGCTTCGTCGAAGGAAACTTCGTTTCGTCAAATGTTCTCTCAAATCGGAGTACAACTCTCTTAATTCTCTTCGTTCGATAAGAGCAAATTACACGCGTCTCGTCCGCAAATACGCGCCAACGCGAACGATGTTGCACATCCGCCTGCACAATTATCCCGCGCCGGTTTCCGAGAGCAAGGTCAGTGCGTGCTAGAATCTTACTGGCGCAACGTCGTGTGCCAATTCTCTAAAGTGTCTTCTATAAATCGTATAAAATTAAAACGAAAATGAGGAATGTGTACTTCAAAACAAACGTGTCTTTCCGCACGTATGTTTTCTTGTTGCTGTTTCAATTCGAGAAATATTTTCTAAAGACGCGATTGCCTCGCTAAACTGATAACCGCACGTATTGTATGCTCTCTCTCCTGCAAAATCACTACTACTTTAACGCTAAAAGTATTGAATGATCATTTCTATTTTCATATTTTTTCATGTACCAAAGATACATTTTTCGAATTTTTTAACTTTTCGTCAATTACTCTCTTTATCTCGACGAGACATTGAGACAATTTTGAAATCTTATCATTGATACCAGAAAAATATTAAAAAAAAAAAAATAGAAACGGTTAAAAATGACTGTTTGGTATTTTTAATTTTTAAAAATTAGCATTTTGTTAGCAGATGCGTTTTCCAATAATTCCAAGAATTCGAACGATTTCGCTAAATATTTTATAAAATATCTGAAAACACGAGTCAAAATTTTTCTACCAAATTACCTGGAAAAGGAGAAATAGCAACCGAAAATACCGACAAGAAGTTGAAAACAGCGATCTTTCTGTTTTACGTACGTGTTCTAGTACTAATAAAAATCTAGTAAAAATTTGAGGTGTATTATTTTACGAGTTGTAGGAACACCCGGTAGATCCGCAATCGCCCGAAACTCGCGGAGCGCGGAGTTTAATACTCCCCTTCTTATGTAAACCGTGTGTGCCGTCGTTGCTTCCAACTACGCGGTGCTCCAGTGTATATACTATGTCGGAGATCGCGCGTGAGAGCGGCCGCCGCCG